>NC_080179.1:75131061-75250135 GCF_950295315.1 Erinaceus europaeus | reverse complement strand
TGGAAGTGTCCCGCATCTCCACGCTGGAGCTTCAGAACCAGCTGGATGAGTACAAGGAGAAAAACCGGCGGGAGTTGGCGGAAATGCAGAGGCAGCTGAAGGAGAAGACCCTGGAAGCCGAGAAGGCCCAGCTGATGGCAGCGAAGATGCAGGAGGAGGTGAGGCGGCACACACCGGGGCACACACCGGCTCCTGCCTCCCGGAGCCTCTTCTTAGCCTGCCTGGAGGCTCCTCTTCTTAGCCTGCCTGGAGGCTCCTCTTCTTAGCCTGCCTGGAGGCTCTTCCTGGAGGCTTGGGATAAGGCGGGGGAGTTGGGTCATCACCAAGAACGCACTGCTCTGGGATGACTTTTTCAGAGAGAGCAAGAGACAAAAGAGGCAGAAAGGAAGATAAAAGGGGGGGTGGGGGAGGTTGGGCGGTGGCGCAGTGGGTTAAGCGCAGGTGGCGCAAAGCACAAGGGCCGGCGTAAGGATCCCGGTTCGAGCCCCCGGCTCCCCACCTGCAGGGGAGTCGCTTCCCAGGCGGTGAAGCAGGTCTGCAGGTGTCTGTCTTTCTCTCCCCCTCTCTGTCTTCCCCTCCTCTCTCCATTTCTCTCTGTCCTAGCCAACAATGAACGATATCAACAATAACAATAACAGCCACAACAAGGCTACAACAACAAGGGCAACAAAAGGGGGGGGAAGGCCTCCAGGAGCAGTGGATTCATGGTGCAGGCACTGAGCCCCAGCAATAACCCTGGAGGCAAACAGAGAGAGAGAGAGACTGAAGCTTCCTCCCAGATGGGGGCTAGGCTTGAAGCTGGGTGGCACAAATATCGAAGCAACACACTCTGCAAGTGAGCTGTCTCACTGTTCCTTGTAGGATCTTAAGAAAGTAGCATCTGGGAGTCGGCGGTAGCGCAGCGGGTTAAGCGCACGTGGCGCAAAGCGCAGGGACCGGCGTCAGGATCCCGGTTCGAGCCCCCGGCTCCCCACCTGCAGGGGAGTCGCTTCACAGGCGGTGAAGCAGGTCTGCAGATGTCTGTCTTTCTCTCCCCCTCTCTGTCTTCCCCTCCTCTCTCAAAAAAAAAAAAAAAAGAAAGTAGCATCTTAGGAAAGAATTTACAAAACCAGTCAGACAGCTCTCCTGCACACTGCGGCTGCCTTGTCGAGCTACCCAGATTCAAGGCAGCCCCGCTGCACTGGAGGAAGCTTTGGTACTGTGGGTCCTCCCCTCTCTCTCTCCATCTCAGTCTCTCTCTATATATATATGCAAAAGTCAGCCTGGTGCGGTGAAGCCTCTGTGGTAACCAGAAACAGAAAACATTTGCACTTAGACTCTCTGGTTGTGACCCTCAGGATGATTTCCAGGGGCTGAGGACGTTCTGTTCTGAGACTCAGAGGAGCCACAGACTGTATGGTGAAATCGACACGACTTTCTTTTGACTGTTTTCTTGATTTTTTTTGCCAGAATTTTCTGCCTCAAATGTTTGGCTGACATTTATGGCAGCCTAGGGTGTGCCTAGCTGAGTCTAAGTGACTTAGATATATTGAGATTAGTACTTTAATTTAATCCCAAGTCAGGAAGGGAGGGCAGTTACCAAAGGAAAAAAAAATTTTTTTTTGGCCATTCATTTAGAAAAGAAAAGCTTTAACTGGGATGGGTTTTGGACTAATAATAATGGGGACAAAAAGAAGTCACCAGAATTCACAAGTCTCAAAATGATTAAAACAGATTCTTGGTATTATATTTACGAATAATAGAGCAAAGTAACCCAAATGTTAACTCCCTTTTGAAGAACTGGGGGAAATAAAGGGGCAATGTTTGTATTATTTTAATGGACAGCGTGTACTGGGTCCAGCCTGACTCTTCCTAGTTGGGTGACCTTGGACTAGTTGCCGTGATTTTCTGAGTATGTGCTTCTATCTCTTAAAAAAAAAAAAACACAATAAGGTGGGCAGGGAGGGGTCAGGATGGCAGACCTGGCTGGCTGGGCACCCAACAACGTGCGTGCGTGTGTGTGTGCATGTGCGTGTGTGTGTGTGTGTGTGTGTAACACAGAAGTGGTACAATGGATAAAGCCTAGGACTCTCAAGCATGAAGTGAAGTTCAGCCTTCAGCATCCCATGTGCCTGAGTGGCGCTCTGTGTTTCTCTCCCACCCCTCCCCTCCCCCTCCCCATCATATTACTAAATAAACACAAATATACAAAGATAGTGCATGAAATAGCTCACTTAGGTAATGCACTGCTTTGCTATGTGTGTGGCCCAGGTATGAACCTCTCCCCCACACACTGAAGGAAACTTTGATGTTATGGTGCCTTTCACTCTGTCTAAATAAAAAAAAGGATTATAATAATTATTATAGACACATATATGTGTATCTGTGAAGCCATAATGATCTAACCATTAGATCACACTATCTTATGACATGAGATTTTATAGCAGGGCGTCTGTGTATCCTGGACACTAAAGTTTGTTTCTTGTTTGCTAAATGGTAACACAAGATTATAAATATATGAGCATAAAGAGGTCACAGGAAAATGGCTCTTTTTTTTTTTTATTTTCAATATCTGTGATCAAAGAAAAGGTTCCCGTGAGTCAGTCCTCCAACTGGATTGTACCGACAGAAAAGTTGCCCACTTGGCTAGTGTGCTGTTTGCCGTGTGCGCAGCCTAGGTTTGAACCTGGGCCCTTACTGCACTGGAAGAAGCTTTGGTGAGGTGTGTAGGCTGGTCTCTCGTTCCCTCCCTTCCTCCCTCCCTCCCTGTGTGAGTCAGAAGGGTATTCACAGACTTCTGGCATATTTCTGACCGGCCCCTGCTGACGTATCTGGCAGTCAGATGCTGTAAGTAAGAGCTGAACCTCACATTGCCACACCTCAGCTCTCTGGCATTTACGAATTCATGTTCATACCTGAGCACTCGGTCCCACTATCTGCAGGTCCTATGCTCTTGCTGGAGAAGATAACAGTAGCGGAGGAGTGTTCCCCCACTACTGCTTGTGGAGGGTTCTCCTGCAGGAAGCTTGCAGGGGAAGGAGTCTTGAGATCTTCTACCTAGATAAGGAAACAGATCCACAGGGATTAGGGAAGGCCGGATGGAGACCAGCATTGTTTAGAAAAGAGCAGTCATTCAGGAGAGCATTCTTTAAGATGGAAAAAAAAACAGACCTTCCTAGATTTTCTCAGTAGCCCCACCCCATGAGGCACTGTTTCCATTTGAATGGCCCAAACAGACACCTCATCATTTAAAAAAGAAGATACAGGGCCGGTAAAATAGCTCACTTGCATAGTGTGCTGTGTTGCTACGTGCAAGACCTAGATTCAAGCCTGACCCCCACTGCATTGGAGGAAGCTTCAGTGCTGTGAGCTGTCTCTCTCTCTCTGCTCTTCTGCCCCTACCTCAAAATAATGAAATAAATTGACCTCTGTTTTACTATTTTTAAGATTTTGCTTCAGAGATTTTTTTTTAAAAAAAATGTTTTCATTAATTTATTATTGGATACAGCAGAAAGAAATTGGGGGGGGGAAGGAGAGATAGAGAGGGAAAGAGACAGAGAGACACCTGCAGCCCTGCTTCACCATTCATGAAGCTTTCACCCCAAGGTGGCGACCAGGGGCTTGAACTTGTGCCCTTGCACACTGGAAAATGAGCGTTTAACTAGGTGCCCCTAGTTCAGATATTTAATGTCCCTAGAGTACAGTGGCTTCTCCAAAGACTATTCTGTCGTCTCTTTAAAAATATTTGACTTATTTGTATAGAGACAGCGAGATTGAGAGGGAAGAGGTGTGTGTGTGTGTGTGTAGAGAGAGGCCTATTAAGCACTGCTGTGCCACTGTGAAGCTTCACCCCTACAGGTGGGGACCAGGATTTTAAACCCAGATCCTTGCACACTGTGATCTGTGTGCTCAACTGAGTACGCCATCACCGGCCCTCCTGGCATCCTTTTGTCATGGAGTGATCATTTCCCCACTTGATGCTCTTACTTGTTTGTCACCAGAACCAGCGTGGGGTTTGGGCCTGGAGCTATTCCCCAACTTTTTTTTTTTTTTAGCATAATGGCTTATGCTTGCTTTTAAAATTATTTTTATATTTATTTATTTATTTTGGATAGAGACAGAGAGAAATTGTGAGAGGAGGGGGAAATAGTGCGGGAGAGAGACAGAGAGACACCTGCAGACCTGCTTCACCACTCATGAAGCTTCCTCCTGCAGGTGGGGACCGGGGGCTTGAACCCAGATCCTTGTGCATTGTCATGTGTGCGCTTAACCAGTGCGCCACCGCCTGGCCCCTCCCCAACTTTTCTTTAGGGTGACATTCTTTACAGACTTTGTCACTTAGTGTCAGGTTCTCAGGAAAAGAGATCCACAAACCCAGTGTTTTCTAGTCCTAAGAATCCATTTCGGAAGTCGGGCAGTAGCACAGCAGGTTAAGCACACATGGCGCAAAGCGCAAGGACCGGCATAAGGATCCCGGTTCGAGCCCCTGGCTCCCCACCTGCAGGGGAGTCGCTTCACAGGCGGTGAAGCAGGTCTGCAGGTGTCTGTCTTTTTCTCCCCCTCTCTGTCTTCCCCTCCTCTCTCCATTTCTCTCTGTCCTATCCAACAAACAACATGGGCAACAAAAGGGAGTAAATAAATATTTTAAAAGAACCCATTTCATCCACTACTAGTCACTTTCACCCATTACTTGTTCCTGCTCCAGGAGAGGAGGACGTTGAGAAGATTACAGACAGTCCACCAACGTGTTTAAGGAGAATGTACTGCGTGCTAGGGCAGCCGGTTCCCTTGGAGAGATTCAGAGGAGCCTAGAATTCCTTCCTTTTGGGTCCTGGTCCTTGTCTGCTTCACTCCATTCATTGCTGTTAGTGTAGCGCCACCTTGTGGGTGAAAGCACACACTGTCAGTCGGCTGCTAATGTGTGATTTTCTTCCAAAGTGTCATGGTCTGCACTTTATATTGCTAGAAATCTAAATGTCTTCTTAAGAATAGTTGCTTTTGGGAGCCGGGTGGTAGCACAGTGGGTTAAGTGTATATGGTGCAAAGCGCAAGGACCGGCATAAGGATCCGGTTCGAGCCCCCGGTTCCCCACCTGCAGGGGAGTCGCTTCACAAGCGGTGAAGCAGGTCTGCAGGTGTCTGTCTTTCTCTCCCCCTCTCTGTCTTCTCCTCCTCTCTCCATTTTGCTCTGTCCTATCCAATAACAACGACAGCAATAATAAACAACAAGGGCAATAAAAGGGGGAAAATTAAAGTTTATTTAAAAAAGGAATAGTTTCAAGAATAGCCGCTTTGGGGAGCTGAGCCGTAGTGCACAGGGTTAAGCCCACATAGTGTGAAACCCAAGGACCAGCGTAAGGATCCCAGTTCGAGCCCCTGGCTCCCTGCCTATAGGGGGCTGCTTCTAAGCAGTGAAGCAGGTCTGCAGGTATTTATCTTTTTCTTCCCTTCTCTGTCTTTCTCTCCTCTCTCAATTTCTCTCTGTCCTATCCAACAACAATAGCAGCAACAGAAGTAGTAACAACAACAAGGGGGAAAATGGCCTCTAGTAGCAGTGAACTCATAGTACAGGCACCCAGCCCCGGTGATAACCCTGGAGGCAAAAAAATGAAAGTTTTGAACTGTTTCTAAGACTTGTGAAAACTATGGTGGTTCTCTCTGGCGGCGGGAGGGTGCAGACTATACATTGGTAGTGGGTGTGGTGTGGGACTATACATTGTAATATTAGTCTTGTAACCTATATGAGTTGCAAAGTTAAAAAAAAGAAAATATAAACATTTTGAAAACAGTAGTTGTTCTGGGCCCAGGCAGTGGCATAATTGTTGTGTGTACGTGTTACCATGCAAAGGGAGCCAGGTTCAAGCCCCTGGTCCCCACCTCTAGGGGGACGCTTCATGAGTGGTGAAGCAGTGCTGCAGGCGTCTCTTTCTCTCCCTCTCAATTTCTCTTTGTCTCTATCAAGCAAATAGAGACTGGGATTCCATTGTGTAGACACTGCCCTAATGATAAGCTGGTGGCAGTTAAGAAAAATTGATTGCCTTTATTTACTGGACAGGGATAGCCAGGAATTGATAGGAAGGTGGGGATAGAGATGGGGAGACACGGAAAGACACCTGCAGCCTTGTTTATCACTTGCAAAGCTTTCCCATAGCAGGTGGGGACTGAGGGCTTGAACCTGAGTCTCTCACATTGCCACACCTCAACCAGGTGTGCCGCCTGGTGGCATTTTTTTGTAAGTTTCTTTGAGCTCAGTTTCTTCGCTATAGACCTCAGCTAAGACGATGATGCCTCCAGCGGGTAGTAAATTACACTCTAAGATGCAGTTACCTGGCTTAATGGCATTCAGATGTTTGACCATGGCTGAAATAAGAAATCTTTCTTGAGGGCTGGGCGGGTTAAATGCACATAGTGTGGAGCGCACAGACCGGCGGAAGGATCCCAGTTTGAGCCCCCAGCTCCCCACCTGCAGGGGGGGTCACTTTCTAAGTAATGAAGCAGGTCTACACATGTCTGTCTTTCTCTCCTCCTGTCTGTCTTCCCCTCCACTCTTGATTTCTCTCTGCCCTATCCAACAACATCAATGGAAAAAAAGATAACCACCAGGAGCAGTGGATTCTTAGTACAGGCACTTCTTCTTCTTCTTCTTCTTCTTCTAGCGTTTGCCCTTCTTCCGTAGTACAGGCACTGTGAGCTCCAGCGATAACACTGGAGGCAAAGGAAGGAAGGAAGGAGAAAGAATGATATGTTTCTTGTAAAGAGTAAAAGGAGGTGGAGGGAAGATAGCATAATGGTTGTGCAAAGAGATTCTTATGCCTAAGACTTTCAAGTCCCATATACTACCATAAGCTAGAGTTGGGCAGTGCTCTGGCAAAAAATAAATATATAAAAAATAAATCAATGTTTTTATTTTTTTAAGGATAGGAAGAAGATATATTTCTTCCTATAGGTCATGGTCAAAACACCTGAACGTCACAATGAGGAAGCAAAGTAGGGTGTCGTCGCTCTGGCACGTGCAATGCCAGAGACCAAACGGCCTCATGCTTGAGACTTAAGCTTGTGACTACACCTGGGTCACAAGATGTAGCACTCAATGAGCTAGCTAGCCACACAAATATGTGACGACCGGGGACAAAAGATTCACAGAACAGTATTCATGTGCGTGCTGAGACTTCTTTATATTTATTTATTAAGAGAAACATAGGAGGAGAGAGAGCGAGCCAGACATCACTCTGGCACATGTGCTGCCAGGGATTGAACTCAGGACCTCATGCCTGAGAGTCCGATGCTTTATCCACTGCACCACCTCCCGGACCACCATGTTGAGGTTCCCCCCCCCCATGTTATCTTTAGCTAAATGATGATGGCCAACAACTACTACATTGAATTTATAACCCAGTAGGTAATCACAGTACCTGGGATCCCCCTTCTTTTTTCTGAAGGAGGAAACCAAGGCCCCGGGGGAGGGTTTGTGGTACTTCTTGGGGTCTTCAGGTTTCACGGGGGTGCTCCCCGGTGGTGCGCTGAGCTCCTGACCGCCCCCACCCCCCGTCCCCCCATTCCAGAGGCGGCTGATGGAAGAGGAGTTAGGGGACCGCCAGCGTGAGCACGAGGAGGCGCTCAGGAAGAGGCAGCTCCTGGAGCAGGCGCTGAAGCACCTGGAGCACGAGCTGGAGGCCGGAAACCACCTGAAGGATGAGCGCGGCAGGGCCATCAAGCAGATGGAGGTGTGTGCGGGCGGCTGCCTTCACCCGAGACCCCGGGGCCTTTGCTTTGCTTTGCCACCTGGGCTTCCTTCGCACTGCTCCCAGCAGGTCCCCACCCCCGCCCCCATAGAAACAGAGGGCGGGGGGGGGGGGGGGGAGGGTCAGGCGCTAGCGCAGCGGGTTGAGCGCAGGTGGTGCAAAGCCCAAGGACCGGCGTAAGGATCCCGGTTCGAGCCCCCAGCTCCCCACCTGCAGGGGAGTCGCTTCACAGGCGGTGAAGCAGGTCTGCAGGTGTCTGTCTTTCTCTCCCCCTCTCTGTCTTCCCTCCTCTCTCCATGTCTCTCTGTCCTATCCAACAACGACGACATTGATAACTACAACAATGTTAAGGACAACAAAAGGGGAAATAAATAAATAAATAAATAAATATTACAAAAACGTTTAAAAATCTAAAAAAAAGAGAGAGTAAAAAATAACTTAAAGGAAATATGCTAAAAATGCCCTTAGTGTTAAGGCTTGGAGTAATATGTTTGTTTCTTTTTTTTTCTTTTAATATTTTATTTATTTATTTTATAGAGAGAGAAATTGAGAGGAATAGGGAAGAGAGAGAGGGCGAGGGTAGATAGCATAATGGTTATGCAAAGAGATTCTCATGCCTGAGGCTCCAAAGTCCCAGGTTCAGTCCTCTGCACCTCTATAAGCCAGAGCTGAGCAGTGCTCTGGTAAAAATAAATAAGTGAAAATAAAAGAAGAGAAGGAGAGAGAAGCGCCTGCAACCCTGCTTTACCACTTGTGAAGAAGGTCCTCTCCCCCACTGCAGGGCCGGGGCAGGGGCAGGAGTTTGAACCTGGGTCCCTGAGCATTATGACGCACGCACTCAAGCAGATGTGCCACCACCTGGCCCCTTGTTTTTTTTACTTTCCAGGTGCTCCATTGCATTTTATACTATGAAAGTCATAAAACACAGTTTTAGGTGGAGAGAGCTTCCTCAGTGCAGTTGGGGCTGGGCTCAAACTTGGATCATGCACATAGCAAAGTGCTACTCAGCCCTCACCACATTGAAGGGAGGTCCGAGTGCACTGTTCCCCAGGCCCGACAAGACGTTTTCCAAGTCGTCTGCTTTGGGCAGTCTGACCAGTCAGCACATCTTCTCCCGAAACCCTCATGGTTAGCGGGTCTGACCTGCCTGCTCTGGGTTCTCCGTCCACGGGACAAGTCTTTCTCCTGAACTGACTCTGCGAGCTCAGTGTTTGTGTCTTCTTTCTCAGGACAAAGTGTCTCAGCTGGAGATGGAGCTGGAAGAAGAAAGGAACAACTCAGACTTGCTGTCTGAGAGGATCGCTCGGAGCAGGGAACAGGTACTGTGCTGGAGCTGAGCTGGGCAGTCCTGCAGGAAGTCTGGGCACTTGGTGAGAGGAGAGAAAGAAAGCTCAATGTTGTAACCAGAGCTCTGCTCAGCTCTGGAGCATGGTGAGCTGGGGATTGAACCTGAGATCTCAGAGTCTCAGACATGAGTCCTTTTGCAGAACCATTATGCTGTCTGCTCCTCCTAAAAGCGAAATCTTTTTTTTTTTTTTAATTTTTTAATATTTATTTATTCCCTTTTGTTGCCCTTGTTGTTTTGTTGTAGTTATTATTGTTGTTGTCGTCATTGTTGTTGGACAGGACAGAGACAAATGGAGAGAGGAGGGGAAGACAGAGAGGGGGAGAGACAGACAGACACCTGCAGACCTGCTTCACTGCCTGGGAAGCGACCCCCCTGCAGGTGGGGAGTCGGGGGCTCGAACCGGGATCCTTACCCTGGTCCTTGTGCCACCTGCGCTTAACCCGCTGCGCCACCACCTGACTCCCTAAAAGCGAAATCTTATAGAGAGGACAGAGCATAAGCATACTGCTAGCAGAAAGAAGTGGTAGATAACATTAGGTGTGAAGCGGACGTTTCCAGAGTGGCTGTCAGAGCTGAAGGAATCATTAGCCCAACCCTCAGGTTTGGTAGGTAGCAAGATGCTTAGAAAGTAAATAATATGACACAGTCTTTTCCTTTAAGAAATGTACAAACAGGGAGTCCGGCAGTAGCACAGCGGGTTAAGTGCATGTGGCGCAAAGCGCAGGGACCGGCGTAAGGATCCCGGTTCGAGCCCCCGGCTCCCCACCTGCAGGGGAGTCGCTTCCCAGGCGGTGAAGCAGGTCTGCAGGTGTCTGTCTGTCTCTCCCCCTCTCTGTCTCCCCCTCCTCTCTCCATCTCTCTGTCTATCCAACAACGACGACATCAACAACAACAATAATAACTATGACAGTAAAACAAGGGCAACAAAAGGGAATCAATAAAAAGAAAAGAAGGAAAGAAGTGAAAGAAGTTTACCAACGGATGAGCGGCACATTCACACTCCCAAAGCAGAACCCCCCCTGCAGCTGTGAAAGAACTTATGCTTAGCACCAGTCCCCATGTCACCCAGCGGGCAAGAGAGTTCTTGCTTTGTTCACACTGTCACCACAGATGGAACTCGTTCCCCAAGCTGTTGTCATCATTTTCAGGGTCTAGATGGAGGGCCATTTCATTTTATTTTTATTTTTTCTGCCTCTCTTGTGCTCGGTGCCGGCACTGTGAAGCCACTGCTCCTGGTAGCCATTTTTCCATTTTATTGGACAGGACAGAGAGAAATTAAGAGAGATGGGGAGATAGAGAGAGAGAAAGATAGACACCTGCAGACCTGCTTCACCACTTGTGAAGTGTCGCCCCTGCCAGTGGGAAGTGGGGGCTCGCACAAGGCCTTGTGCTTAGTACTATGTGCGCTTAACCAGGTGAGCCACTTGCCAGCCCCTGGGGTCTTCTGATAGGAGGGGTCACAGAGTTATCTGGCCTAAGTAGAAGCTTGCTAGAGAATGAACTGACAGCCTGACATGGGCAAGGAATGCACTCTCCCCTCTGAGCTACCTTCCAGGAAACAGAGGGGACAGGGCTTCACTGACCACACACTCAGCTGCAGGTCTTCTGAGAGGCGCTAGAAAAACGGGTACAGACACTTAGGTGAACTAGAAACACCTTGAATGTTACTGTGTTTAATTTAGGAAACTATCTGCATAAACGATTAAAATTGGGGCCAAAAAGACACATAGTTGTGATGTAAAAGACGTTCATGCCTGAGACTTCAAAGTCCCACATTCAATCCCCAGCGCCACCATAAGCCAGAGCTGAGCAGTGCTGTGGTATAAAGAAGAAGAAAAAAAGAGAGATAATATAACAGTGATAGAAACAACTTTCATGCCTGAGGTTCTGAGCTCCCAAGACCAGTCAACTCCCAGAACCACTATAAGCCAGAGCTAAGTAGTAAAGTGAGAGAGAGAGAGAGAGAGAGAGAGAGAGATGGAAAGAGAGGGAGATAGGGAGAGAGAGAGAGAGAGAGAGAGATGGGGGGGGGAAGGAAAGAAAAAAAAATCTGCCATGCAGATTAATTTGGGCAAGTCTTTCTTTCTGTGCTTTCCCCGGCCGTTTTCTGTCTGTATATTAACATGCATCACTATCCGTCACTGTCCCCCACCTCAGGGTGGCCAAGAGCTGGAAACTCCAGGGTTCAGGACAATGCCAGTCTCAGCAGGCACGCCTGCTCCTGAAGTTGAGGGTAAACCATTGGCTTCTCTTTTGTCTGCCATTGTCTCCCTGCTGGGGCTGGCTGGCTGGCTGGCTGGTTTTTCTGTTGCCACTGGGGCTTCACTGCTTCTGGCTGCCTTTTTCAGATAAAGAGAGAGAGAAGAAACACAAAGACAGAGAGAGGGAAAGACACTACAGTGCCACGACTCTGTCCTTTGTAGCGGGGGCCAGACGTGAGCCTGGATCATGTGTGTGACAAAGCAGGTGCACTGCCCAGGTGAGCTACTCTGCTGACCCGTGACCATGTTGTTTGCAAGCACGTCATCTGCTTTGCTCCTGAGAGTGAAGAGAAATCCAGCTGGGCAGGGGGAGGGGTGGGCTGCGGGGCAGGCGCAGGTGGCGCAAAGCGCAAGGACCGGCCTAAGGATCTCGGTTCGAGCCCCCGGCTCCCCACCTGCAGGGGAGTCGCTTCACAAGCGGTGAAGCAGGTCTGCAGGTGTCTGTCTTTCTCCCCACTCTCTCTTCCCGTCCTCTCTTGATTTCTCTCTGTCCTATCCAACAACAATAATAGTAATAACAACAACCATAAACAACAAGAGCAACAAAAGGGGAAAAAATAGAGCAGCATACAGAAGCCAGACCTTCCACCTTCTGCAACCCACAACGACCCTGGGTCCGTGCTCCCAGAGGGATAGAGAATGGGAAAGCTATTGGGAAGGGGATGGGATATGGAGATTGGGTGGTGGAATTGTGTGGAGTTGTACCCCTCCTATCCTATGGTTTTGTTAATGTCTCCTTTCTTAAAAAAAAAAAAAATGGAGTGGTGGATTCGTAGTGCTGGCACAGAACCCTAGCAGTAACTCTGGAGGCAAAAAAGAAAAAAAAAAAAAATGCAGCTGGGGGCTGGGCTTCCTTCCTGCTGAGCCCAGGTTTAGAGAAATATGTTAATGAAAACCTCAAGTCCAGCCTTGACCTTGGGTTCTGCCCTGCGAGGTGTTTCATGCCAAAGCTGGTGTTTTCTGCTTTCTCACCAGTTCCAAAGCTGTTCGGTTCTGAGTTGCTGGTGCCTTGGCTAAGAATCCCCCAATGCAGGGTGTTTCGAGGTCCTGCTCAGCACGGCAGTAGCAGTGGGCCTGGTGGTGAATCTGCTCATCTCAAGCCCCTTGAGACTTGTCCAAGGAGGGGATCTGCACAAGGAGAAGCCATCTTATCAAATCAAAATGCATCCCTTCTCCATACACAGAATGGAAGGCAAACCCTAAGCATCCAAGAAGTTGGCAAAGCTTTTCTCCTAGCTAGGAGTCCCCAGACAGCTGCCCCTACTGGGGGCAAGTTTCTGAGTCACTTAATGATGCAGGCATTGAAGAGTGAGGTTTTTTTTTTTTTTATTGTTGTAATTATTATTGATGTCTTTGTTGTTGGATAAGACAGAGAGAAATGGAAAGAGGAGGGAAAGACAGAGGGGGAGAGAAAGACACCTGCAGACCTACTTCACCGCCTGTGAAGCGACTCCCCTGCAGGTGGGGAGCCAGGGGCTTGAACTGGGATCCTTCCGCCCGCCGGTCCTTGAGCTTTGTGCCACGTGCGCTTAACCCGCTGCGCTACCGCCCGACTCCCGAGTGAGTTATTTTTGTGGTGTTCGGTCTGATTAGATCTGGAGACTTCTTTCTCCTCTCCTTCCTGCAGAACTATGCTTCTGTTTAGGACAATTGACCCTCTTACTGGGAATTTCCTGTGTGGTGGGCATTGGGCCCCAAGCTTCCTCTCCAGTCTGAAGGGCTATAAACTAATTAAACAGGGAGTCGGGCGGTAGTGCAGCAGGTTAGGGCACGTGGCACAAAGCACAAGGACCGATGCAAGGATTCTGGTTCGAGCCCCCGGCTCCCCACCTGCAGGGGAGTCACTTCACAGGCGGTGAAGCAGGTCTGCAGGTGTCTGTCTTTCTCTCCCCCTCTCTGTCTTCCCCTCCTCTCTGCATTTCTCTCTGTCCTATCCAACAATAATGACATCAACAACAATAAAAACAACAATGGCAACAAAAAAGGAAATAAAGAAATATCTTTTAAAAAAACAACTAATTAAACAGTGTCAAGGATGGCCCAGGTGATAGTGCAGAAGTTAGGTTGTTGGACTCTGAAGCTTGAGGTCCTATGTTCAACCCCTGGCTTCTCATGTGCCAGAGTAATGCTGTGGTTCTCTCTCTAATTAATGAATGAATGAGGGACAGGGGAAACAGCATAATGGTTATACAAAGAGGCTTTAGTGCCTGAGGCTCCAAAGTCCCAGGTTCAATCCCCTGTACCACCATAAACCAGAGCTGAGCTGTGCTCCGGTAAAAGAAACAATAATAAACAAATAAATAATAACAGAAGGGAAAACACAAAGCAAAGCTTGGACTGGAGTTGGTGTATCGCACCAAAGTAAAGGGGAGGGGCGGGACATGTTCAGGTCTTGGAACATGACAGAGGAGGACCTAGGGAGGTTAGATTGTGATGTGGAAAAATGAGAAATGTTACACATGTACAAACGACTATTTTACTGTCAACTATAAACCATTAATCCCCCTCGCCCTAAGGAAAAAGAAAAAAATGAATAAGTAGATATGTATTTATTTATTTATTTATTTTTAATGAATAAGAAAGATAGGAGGAGCGAGAAAAAGAACCAGATATTACTCTGCCGGGGGTCGAACTCAGGACCTCATGCTTGAGAGTCCAATGCTTTATCCACTGCGACATCTTCTGATCCATTGAGTAAGTAGATCTTAAAGAGAAAGACTTAGTTCAAGGACAAGACCCACTCGCGCTTCTGTTAGTTCCGGGATATCTTTGGGAAGCGAACAGAGCTACCTGATTGTGTTAGCCCCCACAGACTCCATGGGTAATGTCATAGC
Organism: Erinaceus europaeus; assembly: GCF_950295315.1. NCBI lineage: Eukaryota > Metazoa > Chordata > Mammalia > Eulipotyphla > Erinaceidae > Erinaceus > Erinaceus europaeus. The sequence continues at coordinate 75,235,972 of NC_080179.1, read as the reverse complement.
TTCTACAGGGGAATTAGCTCCTTTGCAGGAAGAGTTGAAGACCAAAGCAGGGTCTTCTTTTTATTTTATTTTTTAATAATTTATTTATATGTTTATTTTTGTCACAGAGGTTATCACTGGGGCTTGTTGCCTGCATGATGACTCCACCAATTCTAGTCGCTCACTCTCTCTTTTTCCTTTCTTCTTGTTTTTTTTTGGCCTCCAGGAATTATTGCTGGGGCTCAGTGCCTACATTATGAATCCTCTGCTCCTAGAGGCCATTTTCCCCCTTTTGTTATCCTTGTTGTTCTTCTTATTGTTGTTGTTGTGATTGATGTCATTGTTGTTGGACAGGACAGAGAGAAATGGAGAGAGGAGGGGAAGACAGAGAGGGGGAGAGAAAGACAGACACCTGCAGACCTGCTTCACCGCCTGTGAAGTGACTCCCCTGAAGGTGGGGAGCCGGGGGCTCGAACCGGGATCCTTATGCCAGTCCTTGTGCGCTTTACCTGCTGCGCTACTGCCCAGCCCCTGTTTTGTTTTGCTTTGTTTTGCTTAATAGAGCACTGCTTAGCTCTGGCTTATGGTGAACTGGGGGACTGAACCTGGGACTTTGGAGCCTCAGGTCTGAAAATCTTTGCATAGCCATATGCTGCCCTTTTTTTTTTTTTTATTGTTGTAGTTATTATTGTTGTTGTTATTGATGTTGTCATTGTTGGATAGGACAGAGAGAAATGGAGAGAGGAGGGGAAGACAGAGAGGGGGAGAGAAAGACAGACACCTGCAGACCTGCTACACCGCCTGGGAAGTGACTCCCCTGCAGGTGGGGAGCCGGGGGCTCGAACCGGGATCCTTAGGCTGGTCCCTGTGCTTTGTGCCACATGCGCTTAACCCGCTGCGCTACCGCCTGACTCCCAAGCATAGCCATTTGCTATCTCTCCTGCCCATTGCTTTTATATTTTACAGGGACAGAGAGAAATTGAGAGGGAGGGAAATCGAGTGACACCTGTAGTTCCGTTCCACCTCTTGTAAAACCTCCTTCTCCTGCAAGCTTGAACCCAGATCCTTTGTACAGAGTAATATGTGCACTCAACCAGATGTGCCACCCGCTGCCCCCCCCCCCTTTTTTTCTTTTTGATAGAGGGTGATAGAAAGGGAAAGAGAAGAGGAGAGGAGAGACACCTGCCGCATAGACACTCTGCTCATCAACTTCCCCTGCGGCTGGGGGCCGGTGGGTTGAACCCGTGCCCTTGCACAATGCTCAGCCCCTAATTTTCCTCTCCAGCCCCATGGAAAACACAGGTGAAGGGCTGAAGTGTTATTACTGACAGTCACAAATCTGCCTTTGAATTAGGCTTGAAAGCAACTGCTTCTGATCCCAAGACTGGCCCCAGTCGGGGTGGCTCTGGCTTCAAGCCCCCGGCACCTGGTCCTGTTGTTTCCGGTGCGAATACTCAAGGGCTTAGTGTTCCAGCTGTGAGGAAACGGTCCCTCCAGTTTCTGTTCTGTTTTGAACTCAACTGGAAAGTTTTGGTTCAGTCTGCTGACTAGAGTAGAAGAGCAAACAGCACCTTGTACTCAGATTAAAAAATAATAATAATAATGTTTTCCCAACCTTGGATTCATTTCCCTGCTTCTGTGAAAGAAACTGACCAAGCCAGAGGGTTTTTAAAAAAGGAAACGGATCTGGAATATTCCCAAGCCTCTGGGCCAGGTCAAGGGATCCTTGTAATAAGAAGCAGAGTTAGGGGGTTGGGTGGTAGGTAGCGCAGTGGGATAGGTGCACGTGGCGCAAAGCGCAAGGACTGGCATAAGGATCCCTGTTCGAGGGAGTCTGGAGGTGGCGCAGCGGGTTAAGCGCACGTGGTGCAAAGCGCAAGGACCAGCGTGAGGATCCCGGTTCGAGCCCCCGGCTCCCCACCTGCAGGGGAGTCGCTTCCCAGGCGGTGAAGCAGGTCTGCAGGTGTCTGTCTTTCTCTCCCCCTCTCTGTCTTCCCCTCCTCTCTCCATTTCTCTCTGTCCTATCCAACAACGAACGACATCAACAATAACAATAATAACCACAACAAGGCTACAACAACAAGGGCAACAAAAGGGGGGAAAATGGCCTCCAGGAGCAGTGGATTCATGGTGCAGGCACCGAGCCCAGCAATGACCCTGGAGGCAAAAAAAAAAAAAAAAAAAGCAGCAGAGCTATAGTTGTTTGCTCTGCTCTGGCTGTGGAATCAGGTCCCAAGTGGTGCTTCTCCTGTAAGGCTGTGCCTGTGTATTTATTTCCTCGTAAGATTTATTTATTAATTGATGAGACACAGAGACAGAAGACCAGAGCATCACTCTGGCACGTGCAATACTGGAAACTGAAGTCAGGACCTTATGCTTAAGAGTCTAATACTTTACCCACTGGATTTAGTTTAGAGTTTTGTGCCAAGCTGACCTATGTTGAAGAATTGAAGAAAGTCTATTGTGTGTGCCCAAGTCTTGTTTTCTGTGTGTTAGATTTTGTCTTTTCTTCAAAAGAGTCAAGAACACTGACCTAGGAGGTAGTGAGTGGATAAGGTGTTGGAGTTTCAAGCATGAGGTCCTGGGTTCAGTCCCAGCATCACGTCTGCCAGAGTGATGCCCTTGTTCTCCCTCTACCTTCTCTTCTCTCACTGATAAATATTTTAAGAAGGGGGAGTCGGGCTGTAGCGCAGCGGGTTAAGCGCACGTGGCGCAAAGCACAAGGACCGGCATAAGGATCCCGGTTCGAACCCCGGCTCCCCACCTGCAGGCAGTGAAGCAGGTCTGCAGGTGTCTGTCTTTCTCTCCCCCTCTCTGTCTTCCCCTCCTCTCTCCATTTCTCTCTGTCCTATCCAACAACGACAACAACAATAATAACTGCAACAATAAAACAACCAGGGCAACAAAAGGGAATAAATAAATAAATAAAATAAATATTTAAAAAATAAAAAACAAAAAAAAATATTTTAAGAAGGACTGAACACTCAAGAACCGGTCAATAGCCCCATCACAGTTACTGTTAAGTAACTAGCTATGATTCCGGGGCTTGGCCTGCCTCCCCTACTCAGCACCCTTCATCCTAGGTGAGCTCACTTGCGCTGGGGGTCCGCCGGCCTCCCCCAGCCTCCATGTTCATGGCTGCACCCTTTGCCCAGGCCCAGGGACGATTGGGGACGCTAGCACGGCCACTTGGGTGCAGTGAGTCAGGATCACTAGCTAGCTGTGATTCTGTTTATTCAAGCCATTGTGCACACTTCATTGTCACGGCCATCCTTGAGGAGTATGGTAGAACTTAAGAACTTTCGAGTCTATGTGTATAAGTGAAGAAATTTTGAGTCTTTCCCCAGGAAGCCACAGAGGAGTTCAGAGTTACCTCCACTGCAGTGGGGCTGGGCTTGAGATTAGGTCCCATGCCTGCCTCTCTCTCTCTCTCTCTCTCCCTCTCTCTCTCTCTTTCTCTCTCTCCCCTCCCTCCCTCCCTCCCTCCCATCCTTCTGACCTCACCCCTTTGTAGAGGATAGTCTGTCTCCCTTCTCTACCTCCCTTCCTTAGCCCTGAATTGTTCTAGGGGATCACCCTCTTGTCGCTTTTCTCCTAACATTAGAAGCTGTTACTGTCCCTCCTCTAGGCCCCCATCCCAGTATCTCTCTTGCAAGCCTCTTCCCATGTCCCTGGGCCTGGCCTCCCACACCGACTTCTCTCACTGCCTCTTCCAGGGAAGCCTTCTCCAGCCTAAGTACTGTTTCCTCAGCACCCTCGACCTAGGTGAGCTCACTTGTGCTGGGGGTCCACAGGCCTCCCCCAGCCTTTATGTTCATGGCTGTACCCTTTGCCCAGGCCCAGGGACGAGTGAGGACGCCAGTACGGCCACTTGGGTGCAGTGAGTCAGGACAGCTATAGCACACCCAAGACTGACTTCAGCTAATGCAGTAGAAGTGGTTGTCTCTGTCACCAGGTCTGTGTGACAACACTGTCTCTCCTGCTGCCTCTCTCAGTCTCTCCACCCCCTGTCCTTCCCCTCAGTCCTTCTACTGGAAAGCTGCCTTCCTCATGCTCTCCTTGGTGGTATAGCCACCATGACAGGCCCTGTTGGGGGCACCCAGTTTAGACCGCCGGTTGGACAAATGAGCATCAAGGTGAGTTGACCAAGGTCACTCGCAAGGTCGCACACAGCCACCACCTGCTCTGGGCGGTCATATCCTGTGTCAGGGAGCATTGACCGTGTCCTCAGCGGAGTCCGGCTCTGGTCCAGGGGACATGGGTGGCATAGGGCAGTTCCCAAGCCCACCTGCAGTGACGTGAGGTTGCATTCATTATCCTGTGACACCATGTGCAGAGGACAGTCATGGGGCCACTCCAGATGAGGACAGCTGCAGGCTTTCCTGAACCTGCCCGTGAACCGTGACACCGCCGGCATTTGTCCTGCAGCACACAGACACCTTAAGGGACAGAGAGAAAGAGAGAGAGACCTTCTGTATAAATGTGGACAGGTAGTTGTAGAGAAGATGGTTGGCCCGTGTCTACAACCTTCGGGGAACTGAGGTGGACTGCAGTGGGGAGCGTGAAGATTCAGAACTGTGGTGGTGGGAATGGTGTGGATTCAAACCCCTGTGGACATCTAATTCTGCATAAAATAATTCTGTATAAAAATAAATTTTTAAAAAAATAGGCAAAAGAAAAAAAGAGAGACCTGCAGCACTGCTTCATGGGGCTTCCCCCCGGCAGGAGGGGACCGGGCACTTGCCCCTGGGTGATATGTGTACTTTACTGAGTGAGGATCTATCTGAAACATAGTCTGCCTGCAGCCTGTGTACCGAGCTGGTCCAGGGAGCCCGAGCAGAGGGGGTAGGTGAATTGGCAGGCTTGCCCTGGAGTCCTGATCCCCCCAGTTCCCTTGTCTGAGTTCCCCTCACTGTCAAGTTCTAGACTAAACTCTAGACTAGGAATAAATATATATACTTTCTCCCCCACCACTGGATCCTTGATTTCTGCTTCACGAGACTTTTCTTATTTTATATTCGATTTTTTTTTCCCTCCAGGGTTATCACTGGGGCTCCTGTGCCAGCACTATGAATTCATTGCTCCTGGAGGCTATCTTTCCCCTTTTGTTGCCCTTGTTGTGGTTGTTATTGCTATTGTTGTTATAGCTGTTGTTGTTGGATAGGACCGAGAGAAATCGAGAGAGGAAGGGAAGACAGAAAGGAGGAGAAAAAGATAGACACCTTCGGATCTGCTTCACCGCTTATGAAGCGACGCCACTCCCCACCCCCGCAGGTGGGGAGCCGGGGGCTCGAACCGGGATCCTTATGCTGGTCCCTGCGCTTTGCGCCACGTGTGTTTAACCCACTGCTACCACCCAGCCCCCAATATTCGATGTTTTTAAACATTTATTTATGGGAACATGAGGGAAAGAACCAGAGCATCACTCTGGCATATTTGATGTCAGGGATGGAATCTGGACAACATGCTTGAGAGTCCAGTGTTCTATCCACTGCACCACCACCTATGTGTTTTGAAGACTCTGCTTATGAAAGAATGGAGAGAAGCAGAGCATGACACTACCACATGCTCTTGAGGGAGCCAGCTCAGGGCCCCGTCAACCCAGTGGTAGAGCTGATCCCTGTGTCCGCAGATGGAGCAGGTGAAGAACGAGCTTCTGCAGGAGCGGGCTGCACGGCAGGACCTAGAGTGTGACAAGATCTCGCTGGAGAGACAGGTGAGTTCCTGCGCCCGGGGCCCCGGGGCCCTGTGGCTGAGTGGAGGCTGCCGGCAGAGCACCCCAAGAGCTGGGAGACGGGAGTGGCTGTAGGATCTTCTCCCGGGAGGATTTCCCAAGGGTGGAGCTGTCTGTCCTGCTTTTTAGACCCTTCTTGAAGGCTGAGTAAAGGGAGTGGGATAAGCCAGCCTAAACAGCACTTGAGCTGCTAAAGAAGAGAGGCCGGCTGGAAGCACTCTGCCTTCCTCCTGCTGGTTACGCAGATTGTTTGGGGGTGTGATGTTGGGAGAGGAACCTGTATAGGCGCGCGCGCGCACACACACACACACATACACACACTCACACGTTTCTAAAAGGACACGTATAGTAATCAAAAAATAAAAGCTTTGGCCGGGGTTTAATAAACGGGAGGTCTATTACATCGCAGGTTATTTTATTTATTTTCCCTTTTGTTGCCCTTATTGTTTTTATTGTTGTGGTTATTATTGTTGTCATTGGTAGATAGGACAGAGAGAAATGGAGAGAGGAGGGGAAGACAGAGAGAGGGAGAGACAGACAGACACCTGCAGACCTGCTTCACCGCCTCTGAAGTGACTCCCCTGCAGGTGGGGAGCAGGGGGCTCGAACTGGGATCCTTACTCTGGTCCTTGCGCTTTGAGCCCCGTGTGCTTAACCCGCTGTGCTACCGCCCGACTCCCCACATTGCAGGTTATTTAGGTACATAAAAACCACAGCACCAGAACAGGCAAAGGGGCAAAGATAGGCTAGTTATGATGTCAGGTACGGTGGAGCGGCATGGCGGTTCCTGGGAGGAAAGAGGGGGCTAAGATGAGGAGGAACACAGAGAGATTTCTGCCAGAGACTTCCTGTGGGGCTAGCGTGGGGGTGCCTCTTTCTGGGCGCATACTCCCTGGGTTGGAGAGAACTTGACAGGAGCCAGCCTGGGCTGCTACTCACTCAGCAACGCAGGAGATAGCTGACTCAGGAACCAAACACATGGTGCGAGGTATGCAGCCTTTATTGATCAGAGACCACACTTCTATAGGATAGAACCGAAGTGGCAAGTCGGAAACGGAAATGGCTGGGAAAGGGGGTGGAGAAAGGCAAAAGCAGGCCAGGCTGGGAAGGTGGAAGCTTCCTTAGCAACTCTTGGGATGGTTTTAACTGGTGGGGTTAATATTACCCTGCAGGCAGGGCGGGTCTCAAAGCACGTAGATCAAAGGAGTGGAATGGGTGGGGATCTTTCAGGCAAAACAGTGATTTTGTAGATAGGCTCTAGTGTCAGCCATGCAGGGTAGAGCAGGGGGGCTGGCTTAATGCCTGACAACTCGCTTAAGTTACTTCCTGTACACCCACAATCCCTTGGGAGTTCCCCTGAGTCTGGCTGACATTAGCCGTATGCTGATTACGTTCATATCCCAACAGACAAGTCCACGTGGCACCCGGGAGAGCTAGAACACAGCCGCAGGGTCACTCAGGCCACGGGGGGAGATGTGATAGACGCAAACTTTTTAAACTAGGGATTTGATAATGGTTTACAAGATTATAAGATTGCAGAGGTGGCCCCACCTGCAGGGGAGTCGCTTCCCAGGCGGTGAAGCAGGTCTGCAGGTGTCTGTCTTTCTCTCCCCCTCTCTGTCTTCCCCTCCTCTCTCCATTTCTCTCTGTCCTACCCAACAACAACAACAACAATAATAACTACAACAATAAAACAACAAGGGCAACAAAAGGGAATAAATAAATAAATGTTTAAAAAATTCTTTAAAAAAATTAAAAATTAAAAAAAGATTGCAGAGGTGGTGTTCTTTTTTTAATTTTTATTTATTTATTTATTATTGGATAGAAACAAATTGAGGAGGAGACAGAGAGGGAAAGAGAAAGACGCCTGCGGCCCTACTTCACCACTCATGAAGCTTCCCCCCTGCAGGTGGGGACCAGGGGCTTGAACCTGGGTACTTGAACACTATAATGTGTGCTCTTAACCAGGTACGCCACCACCTGGTCCCCGTTCTTTTTTTTTTTTTTCTTTCTTTCTTTCTTTCTTTCTTTCTTTCTTTCTTTCTTTCTTCTTTCCTTCCTTGTTTTGGAAAGGGAAAAGGTAGAGAAAGTGAGAAAAATAGAGACACCTGCAGCCCTGTTTCACTGTTTGTGAAGCTTTCCACCTGCAGGTGGGGACCGGGGACTTGAACTCAGGTCCTTGTGCTTAGCTATGTGTGTGCTCTACCAGGCGCACCATCACTCAGCCCGGTTTCACACTGCACCTTCCACCAGAGTTCTGTGTCTCCATATCTAACCACCACAGTTCTCACAGTCTGAGAGACAGCCGGCTTTACTTTTCTTTTTCTCCAAGTCAGTGTTTGAAGCTTCTCTGTCCCACACATAAGTGAAGACATCTGATGTTCACCCTCACCTCTTACTCACTGCACTAAGCATAACCCCCAGCCCCATCCATTTGGCCCTGAAGCATACCGCTCCATCCTTTTCAGCTGCAGACGAGTAATCTGTGGAGTGTGTCTCCCATGTCTGCCTGAGCCTGAGTGCTGGGTCTTTCCCTGGAAGCACCTCCTCCCAAGCCAGGGGCCGTGTCACCCTGTGAGGACAGCAGTCCCCAGACACACACACACACACACACACACGCCTGCCTTGATTCTGCCCCACGAGTATGCCAAGCCTGCAGCCCCTCACAGCCGCCCTGTCTGTTTCCAGAGCAAGGACTTAAAGAGCCGGATCCTCCATCTAGAAGGTTCCTACAGGTCCAGCAAGGAGGGGCTGCTGACACAGATGGAGGCCAGGATCGCTGAGCTGGAGGACCGGCTGGAGACCGAGGAGAGGTGAGTGGTTCCGCCCAGACTTCCCTGCCCACCCTCCTCGGCGCCACCATCGCTCTGCCCTGGGGGACCAGCTTGGAAGCATCAGGACCAGCCATATTCAGCCTGGCATCCCCCATAGTGCGTGGGTTCCCTGATCACACTCCTTCCCGGCAGTGCCATTCTCTGCAGCAGGCTCTCGGCCAGTCCAGGGTCAGCACCGGGCTGGCCTTGACCCTCTTCTCTGCCACTCAAGCCCCTGATCTCAGGGTGAGTGAGCACTGGCTGAGCCCACAGCCGCGGCAGCCCCCTCCCCTCATGTCTGTTCTCTCGTCTCTCTCTGCCCCACGGCCAGTCGGGGCTGGAGCTTGGGCTGGTCTGCAGCCTGGGCTCCGGGGCGGGCGCTGAAAGCTCCTGGTTTCTGGCCCCGGCCTCTCCCCCCACCACCGCCACAGGGACCGGGCCAGCCTCCAGCTGAGCAACCGGCGGCTGGAGCGCAAAGTGAGGGAGCTGGTGATGCAAGTGGATGACGAGCACCTGTCCCTGACGGATCAGAAGGACCAGGTGAGGCCTCAGATACCTCCCCGCGTGACAGGCTGGGCCCGGGGCTGGGGGGCGAGAGGGGAGGTAGGGCTCCACACATCCCTGCCCACCGTTTCCCCGGCCTTCACTCAGTCTGGTTCCGTGGTTCCATAGCATGAGGCATTTCTTTCTTTCTTTCTTTCTTTCTTTCTTTCTTTCTTTCTTTCTTTCTTTCTTTCTTTCTTGCCTCCAGGGTTATCTCTGGGGCTCAGTGCCTGCACCATGAATCCACTGCTCCGGGAGGCCATTTTCCCCCCTTGGTTGCCCTTGTTGTTGTAGCCTTGTTGTGGTTATTATTGTTATTGTTGATGTCATTCATTGTTGGATAGGACAGAGAAATGGAGAGAGGAGGGGAAGAGAAAGACAGACACCTGCAGACCTGCTTCACCACCTGTGAAGCGACTCCCCTGCAGGTGGGGAGCCCTCTCATTAATTAATAAATAAAGCATTAAAAAAAAGTTTGCTGGGAGCAGTTGAGTTGTGCAGGCATGAAATCCCAGAGAAAACACTGGTAACGGGAGTCAGGCAGTAGCGCAGCAGGTTAAATGCACGTGTTGCAAAGCACAAGGATCCCGGCTCGAGCCCCCGGCTCCCCACCTACAGGGGAGTCGCTTCACAGGCGGTGAAGCAGGTCTGCAGGTGTCTGTCTTTCTCTCCCCCCTCTCTCCCTCCTCTCTCCATGTCTTTCTGTCCTATCCAACAACTTCAATAACAATAACTATAATAACTACAACAACAATAAAAACAAGGGCAACAAAAGGGAAAATAAATATATTTTTAAAAAATTTTAAAAGACACTGGTAACGATTGATTGGTTGGTTGGCTGACTGACTGATTGGAAGTAGATTTATTTAGTCTAAGCTCTCCTTTCCCTGAGACTGGTGGCCGAGAGAGGTGGTCGGTCCCTCGGCCTGGCCCCCCAGGGTGTTACTGTGTCCCAGCGGGCCTGTACACAGCTGGCCCTCACCTGCCCCCCTTCTGCCCTTGCAGCTCAGCTTGCGACTGAAAGCCATGAAGCGGCAGGTAGAGGAAGCTGAGGAGGAGATTGACCGGCTGGAGAGCTCCAAAAAGAAGCTGCAGAGGGAGCTGGAGGAACAGATGGACATGAATGAGCAGCTCCAGGGGCAGCTCAACTCCATGAAGAAAGACTTGAGGTGGGCAGGTGGGGACTGAGCCCAGCGCGGCATCCGCCTGGAGCCTGGGAGAGCTCACAGCCCCCAAGCATCCTTATGCCCCTCACTGGGGGCCGTCTCTGTGCTGCGGCCTTTCTGGGCCGTGCCCACTGGGGTCACTCACTAGCCCCGTAAGGTCTTGTATGTGTACTCGTGTCCTACACCAGTCGGGCGGGGATCATCCCTCTTGTCCAGGTGGGGAAACCGAGGCGTGGAGCAGAGACGCAGCTAACTCACTTGGATAGTGCTCTGCTTTGCTATGTTGCAACCCATTTTCAAGCCCAGCCCTCAGTACTGTAGGCTCTCCTCTTTCTCTCTCTCTTTCTCTCTCTCTCTCTCTCTCTCTCTCTCTCGTTCTCTCTCTTCCTCTACCCCCCTCAAAAAAAGACTAGCTTACAGCACTATGGTGAGGGTGCTACCTGAATCAGCCCTCCCCACTCCTATTTTTAATTTTTTAAAATATTTACTCATTCCCTTTTGTTGCTATTGTTGTTGTTATTGATATTATTATTGTTGGATAGGACAGAGAGAAATGGAGAGAGGAGGGGAAGACAGAGAGGGGGAGAGAAAGACAGACACCTGCAGACCTGTTTTACCACCTGGGAAGCGACTCCCCTGCAGGTGGGGAACCGGGGGCTCAAACTGGGATCCTTATGCCGGTCCTTGTGCTTTGCGCCACCTGCGCTTAACTCGCTGTGTAACCACCGGACTCCCCCCGACTCCTATTTTTAAAGAAAGTTAGGGAGAAATAAGATAAACTCTTGGCTGGAGGCCTCATGACAACTAGGATACCCCCATACCTGCTACAAAAGAAAGTTGCTTCCCCAGCTCCCTGCTGTAGTTCTGAGAGTAGCAGACAGGTGGGGTGTGGCTGCCTTCCACCACTAGCACCCTGGGGACAAGGGTCCTATAATTCAGCTACACCCATCTGCAGAGCTGAGCCTTTCTTACAGGCCTACTGCCCTGGGCCTGCCTGGGTTCAAGCCCCTAGTCCCACCTGCAGGGGAAGCTTTCATAAGCAGTTGGGTAGTGCTACCTCTCTCTCTCTCTCTCTCTCTCTCTCTCCCCCCCCCCCCGTCTCACCCTCTATAAAAAAAAAAAAAATGACTCCTGGTGACAGTAAAATTGTGCAGGTCCTGAACCTGAGATAACCGCAGTGGTGAAAAAAGGAAAAAAAAAGATAAGCCCCACTGAGGCTCCCTGTCAGGCCAGATTGGCACTGAGGCAAAAGGAAAACTCCCTAGTGTAGTGGTGCCGGCCTCGTCCAGCCCTGGGCCAGGAGCACCGACTAGAGGGGCAGCTGGGGGGGAGGGAGCCGTGCAGACCCAGGGAGCAGCCCCCTTGCTGTCCCCGCAGGCTGAAGAAGCCGCCCAGCAGAGTCCTGGATGACACGGATGACGAGGACGAGCTCAGCACCAATGGCGGCAGCCTGTATGAGGCCCCCCTCAGCTACACCATCCCCAAGGATGCCGTCAGCCAGCTCTGAGCTGCCCGGCGGGGAGATAGCCCTCCCCGCTCCCCTTGGGGACGTGGGGACCCCCGAAGCGGGAGACGAGAGGGAGCGCTCGGTGGCCTGGCCACTCACAGGATGAATCTTCCAGTACCTTCACCCTAACCCCCAGGTCGGGATGCAGCTCTGGGCACCTGGGACTCGCAGAACATTGACTACGCGGCTGCAGAAATCCGCTGTGGCGGGCTGGAGCTCCTATGGCCCAGCATCACTCTGTGCCTGGTTCAGTCCCGTATGAAAGAAAAGAAAAAGCAAGGGGGCGCATGGGGAGGCTCCAGATTTCTGGGGGGTCATTTACACCCCTGCAGGGTGATGTGTGCACTCCTAGGCAGCTGCTGTTCCCTTTGGCAATGTCACAGCGGGTCCCCTGGTGTGACTTGGTGATAGAGCTCACCCGTCCAGAGAGTATTATTTTAAAAAGAAACAAAGTAAGTATATATACACAGATAAGAGGTTTCGAGTAGTAAAGGGCATCGGCAGGAGAGGGATGAGGGGAAGTTAAACTCTGGGAAGCTGGAGAAGAGCGTGGTCAGGGCCGCTGCCCAGAGGCTGATGTCCAGGAGTCTCAGGAAGCAGCCACAGCAGGTGTCTGGCAGGCAGGCAGCGTCGCTGAGGGCCTTTGGGATGCTGCCATCATTCCTGAGCTGCTCCGACACCGGTGCCCAGTGCGGGTCCTCCGTCCTGGGTCAGGTGGGCCGGGGAGACTGCTTGCTGCGTGTCAGGCTTTGCGCTGTGGTTTCTGGAAGGATGGGGTGCTCTGCCCCCTGCCTTTCTGATAGGCATCGGGATGGCGGGTGGCTGCCAGGCAGGGAGCAGGAAGGTGTGAGTGCCAAGTCCCCAGGTTGTGGGGTGAGGGCGGGACAGGTGCTGCCAAAGCCACAGTGAGAGGGTGCAGGAAGGGCAAGGAGGCGTGTGTGTGTGTGTGTGTGTGTGTGTGTGTGTGTGTGTGTGTGTGCGCGCGTGCGCGCAAGTGAGAAAAAGAGAAGCACCTTCTGGAGCCTCGGGAGGTGTGGAGACAGGACGGGGGTGAGCGACATCTCAGGTCGCTGACAGGACAGGGAGGGAAGGGAGCAGTGTCAGGCCTCAAGTCGCATCCTGACTGCCTGGGACAGAAGGACATGGGTGAGCAGCGCCAGGCATGAAGTGAGTGACCGGGACTCTAGCGGGGTGGGGGGACACCATGTGGGGACACCAGATACTCAGCTCCTCAGCTCCTGCTCTCAGTTTGCTGGGTGTCACACATACCCACTCCTCCCTCTGTGACAGTCCCCTGTCATGCCCAGAAGCCAAGCCCAACACACATAAGGTTCCTCAGGGCCAGGGTGTGGACAGACAGGTGAGCAGGGCTGAGGTGGCAGCACTATGGGCCGTGTGCACATGGGAGACAGAAATGGGGGGAGCTGGGTGAGGGTCACAGATAGCTGCCTTGAGGAGGGGGTGGGGAGCCACTTGCCTCCCTGCCCCGGCTGACAGAGGCCGGCAGGATTCAGGGGGATCGTGGTCCTTGGCTGGGTGGGGGGCTGGAGTCCAGCCCTTCCCCACTTCTGTGGCCATTGTCACCCCACCACAGCTGGGGAGTCTGTGATACTTATTCCAGCTGCAGAAAGGATCCTGCCCGGAGCCACCCCAGCAAGTCCATACTGACCCACGTTTCAGATATAGCCTTTGGAACCGGAAATACACACGTGAACTAAACTGGGTCAAGCCTCCTCCATCCTGGAGGGGTTGGAGTCTAGGGACTCCCTGGCATGATGACCCTAAGTATGGTCTTGATTTCCCCATCACCAACCCCCAGTGTTGCCACCCTCATAGGCATGTGCCCGTAAGCTGGCCTGGAGGGCTCAGCAGAATGCCACATCCCTGCCAGCAGCTCCCCCTGGTGGTATCAAGGCTGGTATCAAGGAGCCCGGTGGGCATGCACAGAGGATCAGGGGGCACCAGGGCTGGGAGGTGAGCAGAGTATGGCAGTATGACCCTGGCAACTTGATCAGTGTCCGGAGAACTCTGGCCCGCCTCGGGCTCGAATTTGATTCTCTTCATGTATTATCTTCTTTCCCTCTCAGTTCCTTTATGAGATAACCTCGCTTAAAGATACTTCCTTTCGCTAGCTGCAGAAGAGAAAAAGTATGATATTTGATGCCAGTGTGGCCAGACGCAATGCTGAGCAGACAGTTGGTAGATAGTGTTCAGAATGTGAGTGTCACTCTGACGGCAATCGGCTGCTTCTGGTGGGTTCCTGCTTTGGCTGGGTGCAGGGCGTCAGTTGCCCTGATTTGTGCCAAGGAAGACATACTATTCTTGCCACAGCTACCTCTGTGTAAGTAAGGCCCTCTGTGAAGCAAAGGCCTTTAAATAAACGCTGTCACCCAATGGGAACTCTGACACGCATGTTCTTTGGGGCCCCACAGCTGGGTTGGGTGTCCACTGAAGTGTGCTGCTGGTCGTGCTGCTGGAGGGAGGGACGTTTTGAGTTGGCCAGTGTCTAGAATAGAAGGGTGGGAGGGGTCCCAGGGGCTGGTGCTCAGAGACTCCTAACCAGGGTGGTCTGAGAACCCAAAGTGTCCATTTCCCAAAAATGGCCAAAGAAAATGTGTGTGAGTGGGAACCTGTGTGGTGACGCCCCTGGCTGAACACACCTGTTACAATGCTCGAGCACCCCAGGTTCAAGGCCCCCTCCCCCCCCCCCCGTTCCCTACCTGCCGGGTTGGAAAGCTTTGCCAGTGATGAAGCAGGGCTACATATGTCTCTCTCCCTTTCTGTCTTCCTCATTCCCTCTCAAATTCTGGCTGTCTCTTACCCAATAAATAAGAAATCATTTAAAAATAAATTACATATATATATATATATATATATATATATATATATATATAAAAGTGGCCAGAGGGTAGATAGCATAATGATTATGCAAAGAAACTCTCATGCCTGAGGCTCTAAAGTCCCAGGTTCAATCCCCCACACCAACATAAGCCAGAGCTGAACAGTGCTCTGGTAAAAGTAACTAAAAGGAAAAGCATGTTAATAACAAGAAGCCGGTGTCCAGTACACATGCCTGAACTCAGGTGACGTCTCCTGTGGTCTGGATTTGTATGTTAATCTTTCTCACACGGAAGCTACAGCAGTCACACTGCAGATGCCCTGTTTCCATTTTATTCATTTCTTTTTCCAGTTTATGGGGCAGGGTAGATAGTAGACTACAGTGCAGTGGTTGGCACACGGGCAGTTTCTCATGTCTCCACGCTAGGTGTCTACAGGACATTCTCACTCCCAACCTAGGTCCTTTTCTACCAGGATAACCCAGAGCCCCACCCACATACATAATTCCAAAGTAGTCACCGCAGACTCCTTCACTGGGAACGTTAGGTTCCGGGATCTGTGAAGTCACAGTGTCCCAACCTCTGGACATGGAGGGGCGTCCCCATCCAGCCCTATCTGACCTCATCCCAGAGCTCATGGCCCTGCCAGGACAGAAAGGGTTGGAGAGTGAGACAAGCCAAGTGCCTCCAACTTCTGATGAAACCAGACTGAAGCCGATGGCCTAGCCCTTGCTATGCGGCGTGCTCCTCCCTCAGTGCTGGGCTCAGTGCCCAGCCTTACCTCAGATCCAGCTTGTCCCTGGGCTCTGTGGCCACAACTCTAGGGCTTCCTCGGAGACCTTAGCTCCTCCAGGATAATCTGTGTCTATCTGGTGTCCCCAGGGAGCGTTTTCTTGGCATTTAGATTAAAACAGTAGGAGCCATAACTGTCTGGGGAGACAGCATATGGGTGACACAAGACTCACACCTGAACCTCAGAGACCTGAGGTTCAATTCAGAGCACCAGAAGCAGAACCCACCACTGATGCCGGGCTGGCTTCGCGGGCGGGAGACAGACGACCAGGGACTCGTGGCTGAGCTGGGAACGCAGGTCAATCTTTATTGACAAGCGGGGATGCAGTTCAACAATCTGATCTCTACTAATCTTTCTTCATTCGAAAGCCCTGTCTTTTATGTCTCCTGAGGCGGAAGTGTCAGGTCCGAAGAGGATGTACGTAGGATAGGGGGTGGGGAGAAGGAAAATGACGCTCGAACCAGTGGGGATTAAACCAATGAAAAATAATGATTATGTAAATAGACCAGAGTCAAGCAATGCAACAGACGGGGTCTTAGAAGAAGCAGAATTTAAAAGCAGACCAACATTTCCCTCTTTCTTTTTAACTAAGATGGTAGACAGAGATTACAGAAAGGAAAGAAACATATTGAAGAGCCTTTAGCAGAATTCTTCATTTTCTTTTTTCTTTTTTTTTTAATTTTTAAATTTCTTTATTGGGGAATTAGTGTTTTACATTCGACAGTAAATACAATAGTTTGTACATGCATAACATTCCCCAGTTTCCCATATAACAATACAACCCCCACTAGGTCCTCTGTCATCCTTCTTGGACCTGTATTCTCCCCAGCCACCCACCCCATCCTCGCCTATTTTTAAAGAAACACCAAAATGAGCTGGGGCCCTATTCGGGGAGTCCTGAGATTCCCAAACAGACATGATGGGCCTAGACCTCGAATAAATGCCTCTCTCCATTGTTACCGGTCATCTCTATCAGGAGCAGCACAATAGACCCCAATTCTTCATATTCTTCAGAAAAGCTAATTTATACAAAAAATATTTTGATGAGCCTGTTTGTTGTAGAACAGCCCTAGTTACATAACAGGGAGGGCTAAGAGTTATACCTGTTATAAATAAATATTCTCACAGCACAGTAATGAATTATAGTGTGCTGACTTGAATAGACTATGAAGAAGTCAACAGTTTGCAGAAGAGTTCCTTGGACAATAAAATTCCAGAAAAAATGGTAGAAATTCAGCATTCAAGAATCAAAAAGCAACCAAGAGAGGTCATCTCTATTGCTTGAACTACAAGGTAACAGGTAGACAGAAACAAGACAAGAAAAAATAAAAGGAAAAATAATTCTTGTGTTGCCAGAATTACTCATGCTTAATATTCATTAACAAATGATTTATTACTGTGCAATAATATAGTCTTAATTTCCTACATATACTCCATGATTATACCATTCTCATCATTCCACATTTAAAAGAAATGTATTATCTTTATTTATTTATTGGATAGAGACAGCCAGAAATTGAGAGGAGGAGGGAAGACAGAGAAGGAGAGAGACAGAGAGACACCTGCAGACCTGCTTCACCACTCACAAAACTTTCCTCCTGCAGGTGGGGACTGGGGGCTCGAGCCTGGGTCCTTCTGTACTGTAACGTGCGCTCGACCAGGTGCACCACCACCTGGCCCCATCATTCCATATTTCAAGTCTATTATGCATAACTCTTTAGTGCTTTGGATTAGTAAGGAACTGTTGTTGTTTTCTACATTTGAATTGTTTGAATTTATTTTGAGAGAAAAACAACAACAAACAAAAAACAACTTCAAAGAGGAGTAACGAGGAAGGAGTCATGCATAAAAGATAAAGACCACTGGATCAGTTACACACAGTAGGAAAAATAATAGGCTTCCTTTTCACTGTGCTTGAGGGAGGGAGACTCAACTTAATTTGATGTGTACCTCAATAGATAACTAACCGCACGTGAAATTCACGTAAGGCATACCATCTCATTCCACAACTCAGTCAAGACTTGTGAACTGAATTTGTCTGGAGAGTTAATAAAAAGTCAATGACTAGTGGCGATGACATAAAATGAGTGACAGGGATTTGATACTGAGGTACAAAAAAATCAGGCAAGGCGGGTCCTAGGTAACTGGTTATGTCAATAGATGGCAGGGATAAGCGGGGAAGCTGGCGTACTGCCCAACAACTGAGCAAGCAGTGTTGTATGGGGGGGGAGAGAAAAAGAAAAGAGAAGAGGGGGTCGGGCGGTGGCGCAGCGGGTTAAGCGCACATGGCGCCAAGCGCAGGGACCGGCATAAGGATCTCGGTTCGAGCCCCCAGCTCCCCACCTGCAGGGGAGTCGCTTCACAGGCGGTGAAGAAGGTCTGCAGGTGTCTGCCTTTCTCTCCCCCTCTCTGTCTTCCCCTCCTCTCTCCATTTCTCTCTGTCCTGTCCAACAACGACAACATCAGTAACGATACCAATAATAACCACAACAAGGCTACAACAACAAGGGCAACAAAAGGAGGCAAAAATGGCCTCCAGGAGCGATGGAGTCATAGTGTAGGCACTGAGCCCCAGCAATGACCCTGGAAGCAAAAAAAGAAAGAAAGAAAGAAAGCAACTGACCCAAGTTTGCAGCCTCTGACCCAGTTATAAACCTGTAGGCTTCTAGATCCCAGGCCAGTGAAATAACTCACTCATCACTGCTTCGCTGTGTGCAGTCCAAGTTCAAGGCTGGCCCCGACTGCATTGAAGGAAGCTGTGGTCTCTGATTCTCTGCCTCTTTGTCTCTATCTAAAAATAATAATCAATACCAAGCCCAGAAAGCTATGGACTTAATGAAATTGTGTGATCTTCCCAGGCCCCCAAAAAGGCCTGTCACCACCTCCCACCATGCTGCCCCACCACCACTCTCCAGAGGGCTGTAGAGTTAGCACAGAGGTTCTGCAAAAGACTTTCATGACTGAGACTCCAGTGTCCCAGGTTCAATCTCCAGCACCATCGTAAACCAGATTGGAGCAGTGCTCTGCTCTCTCTTGTGTCTATCTTTCTCTCTGTATCTCTCACTCTCATAAAATAAAATATTAAATAGAAGCCAGGAGGGAGCCGGGCGGTAGCACAGAGGGTTAAGTGCAGGTGGCGCAAAGCTCAAGGACCAGCATAAGGATCTCGGTTCAAGCCCCCGGCTCCCCACCTGCAGGGGAGTCGCTTCCCATGCGGGGAAGCAGGTTAGCAGGTGTCTGTCTTTCTCTCCCCCTCTCTGTCTTCCCCTCCTCTCTCCATTTCTCTCTGTCCTATCCAACAACAAAGATGTCAAAACAACAATAATACCCACAACAATGTTAAACAACAAGGGCAACAAAAGGGTAAATAAATAAATATTAAAATAAAATAAAATAAAAAGAAGCCAGGCTGAGGGGAAAAAAAGGCCACGTGGTTCCAGTTATATGTGAGACTTTGAAAACAAAGGAACAAGTGACACAGAATCTGACTCATACAGAAAGGGACTAGAATTGTGGGACCACACGCTCAGAGGGCTGGGAGACCCAAAGGGAGTCAAGCACAGAGATGCAGATACATGAGCAGAGGACCCGGCTAGAGAGAGAGATATCCAGGCTGGGAGGCTGGGGATATGGATCGATCTGCTAACTCCCATGCCCAGCAAAGTAGCAATTATCAGAGCAAGACTCCCACCGTCTGCACCCCAAAAAGAATTTTGGTATATACTCCCCGAGGGGTTAATAATAGGGGAAGTAAACGAGAGGTACTGACATTCCACCAGGACCGAAGTATTTGTCAGGAAACTTGTTTTTATTTATTTATTGCCTCCAGGTTTATCGCTGGTGCTGGCACTACAAACCCACTGTTCCTAGTGGATATACGTATTTTTTTAAATTTTATGTATTTATTTTCCCTTTTGTTGCCCCTGTTGTCTTTTTACTGTTGTTGTAGTTATTACTGTTGTAATAGGCAAGGGCAGGCGGCAAAGTGACCTGGGTCACGTCTAGAACGACAGAGACCTCCGCCTCCAGCGCCTCCCATATGGTCTAGCGGTCAGGATTCCTGGTTTTCACCCAGGCGGCCCGGGTTCGACTCCCGGTATGGGAACGCACGTCTCTTTTCTTTTCCTGGGAGCTGTGCACCCCCTCCCCCATGCAAGTTGACGCTAGTGACAAGATGAGACCTCAAGCATGAGGGCTTAAGTTTGATTCCCAGTATCCCATGAGCTGGAGTGATGCTCTGGCGTTCTCTACCTCCTCCCTTGTTAATAAATACATTTTAAGAAAGAAAAAAAAAAAAAAGAATCTAAGAGAAAAGAGGTAAAGAAAGGGAACCAGCTGCTGGAGTCCCAGGGAGACAACAAAGACTTTCTGACAACCTTTGGCGTGTTGCTCGAGGAGTGTGTGTGACTTAGCTTTCTTTTGTTTTGTGTGTTCTCTTCGAATGCCACACTGACCTGTTGCACCCCCCGGCCGAGATGCGCTCAATAACATGAATAACCGTAACGCTCTTCCTGGAAGGCAATAGCGCCCCCTGCAGGATCCACTGGAAATGCGCTGCGTTGCCAAGCACTACACATCCAACAAGCTTGTTTAGAAGAGCCAGGGAAGACAGGGTGGTGGTTATGCCAAAAACTTTTCCGCCTGAGGCACTGAGTTCCCAGATTCAATCCCCAGCACCACCATAAACCGGAGCTGAGCAGTGCTGGGGGAAGAAAGAGAAAAAAAAAAAAAAAAAAAGCAGAAAAACAGAAGGAAAAGAAAAATTTCCCCCACTGGCAGGCTAGAAATGCAAAATCAATTCTTCAATTAAAATAAAAGGGAGTAAGGGGCCTGGGCAGTAGTACCGCAGCGGGCTAAGCGCACAAAGCACAGGGGCCCGCGTAAGGACCCGGGTTCAAGCCCCCGGCTCCCCACCCCACCTGCAGGAGGGTCACTTCACAAGCAGTGAAGCAGGTCTGTAGGTGTTTCTCTCTCCCCTCTCTCTGTCTTCCCCTCCTCTCTCGATTTTTCTCTGTCCTGTCCAACAATAACAACAGCAATAACAATAACTAGAGCAAGAAAATTGTTTCCTTGAAGGAAGCAGTAGCCTTTGTAGAGTGAAACACTTAATGGCATACAACCCCTCCTGCAAAAGTTCCTGACATTTTGGCAAATTGGCCCCTACTGGTCTTCTGCCAGTATAGCCACAGGACCATCAAGGAAAGCACACTGGGGGAGGGCAGTAAGCGGCCGGTTTGTGCAGGAGTTCCTCATAAATGGCCCGAGATTGGTGCGGTGAGTAAAGCACTGGACTCAAGCTGGAGGTCCTGAGTTCAACCCCTGGCACTGCATGTGTCAGAGTGGAACTCTGGTTCTCTTTCCTTTCTGTCATAAATTGTTCAAAATATTTGTCCCACTGTATCCCCCCACGCACACTCACACCCTACTAAAGGCTATTAAAGGGGATTTTAACTCAGTACTACACTTAAATTTGTTTTTTTTCTAGAGCATTGCTCAGCTCTGGCTTATGGTGGTGCAGGGGATTGAATTTGGGACACTGGAGCCTCAGGCATGAGAGTGTCTTTGCAGAACCTTTATACTATGTACCCCCACCCTTATTTTATTTATTTTGCCTCCAGCAATATCACTGGGGCTGGGTGCCTGCAGCAGTAGGAATCCATTGTTCCTGGTGGCCATCTGTATTCTATTGTTGCTGTTTTTGGATAGGACGGAGAGAAATACAGGCAGAGAGGAGGGGAAGACAGAGAGGGGAAGAGAAAGACTTGTTGCTTGTGAAGCAACCCCCCCTTGTGTTCAAGCGCCCACCACTTTGTTGAGTGCTTTACCTCCCTGGGTAACGCCTGTACTAGACTTAACTAGATTAGACTCCTGCAACCTTCTGGGAGCAGCCACACTGACACATTCTTCTGACTCTCAGTGAACCAAGACAGCAAGGGCTGGCTGCCAAGGACCCCAGGCCCGAGCCTGAGCAGAGCTGGGCAGCGGGGTACCCAGAGAGCAGAGCGCAGCCCTAGACCCTGAGAGGCCCTGGGGACATTCTCTCACCTTATGTCTCCCATCTAAGCATGCCTGTCCCTCTCCTGCTTAAGTATTCTTGGGTTGCCCTGAAAAACTCCTTAATATGTATAGACTCACGAAACACTGTAACCACACTCAGTATAATACCAGAACCTCGCTCACTCACTCTTTTTAAAATATCTTATTTATTTACTAATGAGAGGGACAGAAGAGAGAAAGAACCAGACAGCATTCTGGTACATGTGTGGCAGGGGATCAAACGCAGGACCTTATGCTTGACAGTCTAACACCTTATCCACTGTGCCACCTCCCGGACCACAAGCCTCACTCATTGTTCTTTGAAGCTTAACATCAAGCTTCACATCAACTCAGGTTTTGTTCAGTTTAGTCAGTTTTTGTTTGTTTTAGGATAGAGACAATTAAGAGGGAGCACCGTTTCACCACTCATGAAGCTTCCCCCTCACCCCTCTGTGGGGATGTGGGATGGGGACATGGGGCTTGAACCTGGATTTTTATGCAACTGCTTTGCGTGTGCTTAACAAAACCACTGGGGAGTCGGATGGAAACACACTCAAAAGCTCAAAGCGCAAGGACTGGCATAAGGATCCCGGCAAACGACAACAACAAGGGCAACAAAAGGGAAAATAAATAACTATTTAAACAACAAACAACAACAAAGTGAGCCACCTTCTGGCCCCTCAAGTTGTTTTTCTAGCCCAAACCCCTCTTTTCTTCTACTTCCCTTCTTTTTCTTTCTTCCTTCCTTTTTTTTTCTTTTTGCCTCCAGGGTTATTCCTGGGGCTCAGTGCCTACACTACAAATCCACTGCTCCTGGAAGCTATTTTTCCCATTTTGTTGCCCTTGTTGTCGTTATTATTGCCATTGATGTTGTTGGATAGGACAGAGAGAGGGGGAGAGAAAGCTAGACCCCTGCAGAACTGCTTCACCGCTTGTGAAGCTGAGGAGGTCAGAGAAAAGATCTAGGACACTAAAAGTGACTGCATCTGGGACAGCCTCCGCCATGTCAGGTCTGACCTCAGCCCCACGCTGAATTAACAAAAAGTTCCACTCTGAACCCAACCAAGCAGAGATGAGCAGGAAAGTCCCCGAAAGCAGAACAGCTGTTGACCCGAAACCAACTGTTCCTTGGTCCGTGTGAGCATCCCCACCTGTCCCCACCCTGTGCTGACTCTAAACAGCTGGGACGAGAAACGCCCTGGGTGGCAAGACTTCCCCTGCCTGGGGGCTCTGGGAATCCCAGCTATAGCTTGCTAATAAAGGCTCTTGTACTTGCATGTGACTCTGGACTTCCTTGTGTGTGATCGGACCCGAACTTCTGAGCATAACAAAGCGACCCCCCGCCCCAGCAGGGGCTCCTTACACCGGTCCTGGTCCTTGTACTCTGCAGGCACCTGCACTTAACCTGCTGTGCTACCACCTGAGCCCCCTTCCTTCCTTCCTTCCTTCCTTCCTTCCTTCCTTCCTTCCTTCCTTCCTCCCTCCCTTCCTTCCTTCCTTCCTTCCTCCCTTCCTCTTTCTTTCTTTCTTTCTTTCTTTTCTTTCTTTCTTTCTTTCTTTCTTTCTTTTCCTTCTTGTCATTTCTGAGGCTTCAGCATTCCAGATTGGCTTTCTCAAATAAAAAGAGAGACAAAAACAGAGGGATAGGGAACAGCAGCATACCACCAAAGCTCCCCTCAGACACACTGGAACACATGGCTGAGGCATGGGCATGGCGAGCAGGCCGCCTGCCTCCAAGGTGAGTTATCTGGACCCCTCACCTCTTCTTTTCTATGTAGTTGCTCTGGTCATTTCATTTCAAAACACTATTTATTGGGGCAAGGGAGATAGGATAAAGTTTCCACAAAAGACTCTCACACCTCAGGCTCTTGAGTTCCCAGGTTCAATCCCTAGCACCACCGAGCTGAGCAGTGCTCTAACATGTGTGTGTGTGTGTGTGTCTTTCTGTATCTCTCACTCATTAAAATAAAGTAAATAAAGTATTTTTTAAATAATGCACAATAGTGAGGGAGATAGCATAATGATTATGCAAAGCCTCATACATGAGGCTCCAAAGTCCCAAATTTAATCCCACACACCACCATACGCCAGAGCTGGGTAGTATTCAGTAAAAACATAGGTGTACACGCATCTTTTTGGTTGGGTGTTATGGAGTCCTTAGGCTATATCCCTAGGAGAGGAATTACTGGGTCATATGGCAGGTCCATTTCTAGCCTTGTGAGGGTTCTCCAGACTGCTCTCCACAAAGGTTGGACCAAGTTACATGCCCACCAGCAATGTAGGAGGGTTCCTTTGTCCCCACAACCTCTCCAGCATTTGCTGCTGTCATTTTTGATGTGTGACATCTGGGGGGGGGGTATCTCATTGTTGTCTTTATTTGCATTTCTCTGACAGTGACCTGGAGCAATTTTTCTGGAACCAGAAAACACCTATAATCACCTAAGTAAAGATGTTTTTACTCATGTGTGGAATCTAGAGATCTGGTACACATGGACTTGCCAAAAAAAAAAAAAAAAATTCAGGGGGTCCCGATGGTGGCTTAGCGGGTTAAGCGCACATAGTACGAAGCACAAGGATCCTCGCAAGGAACCTGGTTAGAGCCTCGGGCTCATCTCCAGGTGTCTGTCTTTCTGTTCCCCTCTCTATCTTCCCCTCCCTTCTCAATTTCTCTCTGTGCTATCCAATTCAAAACAAACAAACCTCCAGGAGAATTGGCACCAGGCCCCAGCGATAACCCTGGAGCCAGAAAGAAAGAGAGCAAGAAAGAAAAAGAAGGAAGGAAGGAAGGAAGGAAGGAATCCAAACAAAACAGAAGCAAGCAAACTGTAAGACTTGTGGGAATTAAGTTATCTTTGGGTGGTGGGAAGGTGAGTGAGTATACAGAACTCTGGTTGTGGTTTGGTGTGAAACTTTGCATTGCAATGTTACAACCTTGTGATCCATTAAAAACACACACACACACACACACAAGTCATGTAGCAATGGTGGGGACAGGATGAGACACTTGCATCAACATGCATGGGGGAGGGAAGAGGGCACAGCTCCCAGGAAGAAAACAGACATGCGTTCCCATACCGGGAGTCGAACCCGGGCCGCCTGGGTGAAAACCAGGAATCCTAACCGCTAGACCATATGGGAGGCGCTGGAGGCTGGCTCTCTGTCGCTCTAGACGTGACCCAGCTCACCTTTGCCGCCCGCCCTTGCCCATTGCGGCTGCGCAGTGCGACTCGCTCCGCCCAGGGCCCCCGCCCTCCTGACTGCGGCTGCGCAGACCCGCGACCCAGGGACCGCCTGCCGGGTGGGGCGGAGCCGCCTGTCTGTGCGTCTGTGTGTCTGTCTGTGTGTGTGTCTGTTTCGTCTGTCTCTGTCGGTGTGTGTGTGTGTCTGTCTGTGTGTGTCCGTGTGTCTGTGTCTGTCTCTGTGTCTGTCTGTCTGCCTGTCTGTCTGTGTGTCTGTCTATGTGTCTGTCTGTGTGTCTCTCTGTGTGTCTGTCTGTCTGCCTGTCTGTGTGTGTGTGTGTCTGTCTGTCGGCTGAGCTGGCTGCTGAGCGCGAGCCCGTCCTGAAACGCAGACTTTCTGCGTGTCTGGGTGCGGACTGAGCGATTTACTCCGCATGCGGTGCGGGCGGGGGCCGGGCACACAGTCGCTGTGCGCAGCTCCTGCCGCCCGGGTTCCCTCCCTACGTGCTGGGGTCTCTAGCGTCCAGGGTGCTTTTGGTAAGCAGACGAAAGGCACCTTGCAAACATCCGCGGGGAGCCTGGTGCCTGGCACCCGCACAGATGCGGACGCGGGACTGCGGCCTGCCAGGCTCAGCCCAGATCCCCCTGGGGATGCAGGGAGAGGAGCTGCAACGGAGCGGACCAGTGGGGGCAGCGCCCTGTCCACAAGCCCCACAAGCCCAGCGCGGGCCCTGAAGGGGGAGGCTGGGGGTGCTGGGGGCCGGAGCTCGGTTCTTGGCGCTGCAGCTGGGTGCTGGGCTGGCCGCATCTATTCCCACTCATTCTCGGATGAGCGAAGTACATCCCGCTTCCTTTCGCCCTTCCTGCCTGCCTCTCCTGGTAGAGACAGAAGGCTGTGGCTGTGGCTGTGGGTGTGGGAAGGGACCCACTGAAGGGGAACGGGGCAAAGCAACACGCAGGCTGAGTGAGCCAGCTATCCATCCTCTCGTGATGGCCAGAGCATCGCTTTGGCGTGTGCGGGACAAGGAATGAACGCGCGGGACTCCAGGCTTAAGAGTCCAACACCTCCCAGGCTGCAAAAACAAGGATTTCATAAGAGCTGTTAATGTGAGGGAACCGGTGCATCACGAGAGCAAACCTAGGACCAAATGCCAAATGCGGCGCTCGCTCCTGTCGCTGCACCACCTCCTGGGCCACAGATCTTACATTTACTTACTTGCATCACTGGAGCTTCACAGCTCCAGACCAATTATTTCTTCCCCCAGATAGAGGCATCACAACACCAAAAGTTCAATGGTGTGGTGGGGGTTGTGTGTGTGACAAAACACCTAAGCTGTCTCACTAACTGCAGATTTTTTTTTTTTAATATTTATTCTCTTTTGTTGTTTTATTGTTGGTTATTATTGTCGTTGTTGTTGGATAGGACAGAGAGAAATGGAGAGAGGAGGGGAAGACAGAGAGAGGGAGAAACAGACAGACACCTGCAGACCTGCTTCACCCCTTGTGAAGCGACTCCCCTGCAGGTGGGGAGCTGGCTCGAACCGGGATCCTTACACCGGTCCTTAACGCTTTGCTCCACCTGTGGTTAACCTGCTGTGCTACCGCCTGACTCCTATAAAAGTTTTTGTTTTTTTTTAATTCCAATTTAAAAATGTTAGGGTGAACAAAGTAGTTCATTTGGATAGCGCTCTGCCTTGCCATGTGCATGACCCAGGTTCTAGGCCTGCCGCCACTACCTTGGAAGAAGCACCAGTGCTGTGTGGCCTCTTTCAACCTCTCCCTCTATTTGAAAATTAAATTCTTGGGGGTGGGGAGACAGCATAATAGTTCTGCAAAAGACTTTCATGGCTGAGGGTCCCAGGTTCAATTCCCAGCACCACCATAAACCAGAGCTGAGCAGTGTGCTGAGGTCTCTTTTTGTATTTCCTCCACTAAATAAGCAATTTCTTAATAATAAATTGACCTGAGTAGGTGAATTCTTTATTTTCTTCCTGAATTCTGCTAGCTACTCTTGCAATCCGGCTGAAACTGAGGCCTGTGGCCGGCCCTGAAGCCTGAGGATCTGGGTTCCTAGCCACCCAGCAGTTGGCGTGGGGAGCCCCTTAAACAGCTGGAGGCGCTCACAGGTGGGACACGTCACCATCCACCACGACTGTCCCTTTTCCCTTTCTGGGTTTCCATTTCAGGGCTTTTTTTTTTTTTTTTAATTTTTTATAATCTTTATTTTGAATACAGAGAAATTATGAGGGGAGGGGGAAATAGTGTGGAAGAGAGACAGAGAGACACCTGCAGACCTGCTTCACCACTCGTGAAGCTTACTTCCTGCAGGTGGGGACCAGGGGCTTGAACCTGGGTCCTTGTGCACTGTAATGTGTGCGCTTAACCAGGTGTGCCACCGCCTGGCCCCTATTTCAGGGCTTTTGATTTTTTTTTAATATTTATTTTATTTATTTATTCCCTTTTGCTGCCGTTGTTTTATTGCTGTAGTTATTATTGTTGTTGTCGTGACAGACACCTGCAGACCTGCTTCACCGCCTGGGAAGCGACTCCCCTGAAGGTGGGGAGCCGGGGGCTCGAACCCGGATCCTCACGCCGGTCCTTGTGCTTTGCGCCACCTGCGCTTAACCCACTGCGCTACCGCCCGACTCCCTATCTTTATTTATTTAGTAGATAGAGACAGCCAGAAGTCTATAAGGGAGGGGGTGACAGAGAGGGAGAGAGACAGAGAGACACCTGCAGCCCTGCTTCACTCACAAACAACATGGCATCCCATACCCATAAATTAATCGCCAATACACAGTATTACGGTATATGGACAAAGAAGGGTGCGGGACGCATCCCATTCCTCAACTGAGGGTGGAGGAATTCTCTTTTACTATTTTAAGTTTTATTATCTTTAATTATTTATTGAATAGAGACAGCCAAAAATTGAGAGGAAGGGAGAGGCAGACACCTGCAGCAGTGCTTCACCGCCTGTGACGCTTTCCCCTACAGGTGGACCAGGCACTTGAACCCGGATCCTTGCGCACTGTAACGTGCGCTCAACTAGGTGCACCACCACCCGGCCCCTGGGGAATTCTTTGAGAACGCAGAGTCCCCTTAGCATTGCGTCAATGCCCTCCTAGGGGGTTGGGCGGTGGCACAGCGGTGGCACAGCGGGTTAAGCGCACGTGGCGCAAAGCACAAGGACTGGCTATAAGGATCCCGGTTCGAGCCCCGGCTCCCCACCTGCAGGGGAGTCGCTTCACAGGCGGTGAAGCAGGTCTGCAGGTGTCTGTCTTTCTCTCCCCCTCTCTGTCTTCCCCTCCTCTCTCTCTGTCCTATCCAACAAAGAACAACATCAACAATGGCAATAACGATAACCACGAGGCTACAACACGGGCAACAAAAAGGGGGAAAAATGGCCTCCAGGAGCGCTGGATTCATGATGCAGGCACCGCGCCCAGTAATAACCCTGGAGGGGAAAAAAAAAAACACCCTCCTAGAAATGGCAACACAGCTGATTGACGAATATCACTCTTTATGTCTAAAACACAAGCTTTACGTTAGATAGTTCAACTGGTAGGGTGCCTGCACACAGCTGATTGATGAATATCACTCTTTGTGTCTAAAACACAAGCTTTACGTTAGAGATAGTTCAACTGGTAGGGTGCCTGCATCGCCATGAGCGAGAGCCAGGTTCAAGCCCCGGCATCACAGAGATGCAGGAAGCCTTGGTGCCATGATATCCCCCCCCCCATCTATATTTTTCTTTATTATTGGATAGAGACAGAGAGAAATTGAGAGGGGAGGGAAAGACAGAGTGGGAGAGAGACACCTGTGGCCCTGTTTCACCACTCATGAAGCTTTCCCCCGTAGGTGCGGGCCGGGGGCTTGAACCTGGGTCCTTGCACACTGTAATGTGTGCACTGAGCCAGGTGTGCCACCGCCTGGCCCTTTCCTTCTCTAAATGTGTGAGGCCCTTATTTCTCTCCCCCCCAAAAACAATCTACAAGCTTTCACAGCATCCATCTAACTGTTCAACTGCTCTGTGCAGTTTGAGATTTTATTTTACAATTGAGTTTTACAAAACCATTAGGAGTTAAAAGACAGATGGGGGGAGGAGGAGATTATTTACAACTCACGTCATGAACAAAGGACTCATCTCCCTGAGACAGAAAGTTCAACTGGAAACAGCCCAGCGGGGAAGTGAGGCACGGAGAGGGAGCGCCCTGGAGCCCCTTCAGGAAACTGCGGGGCCCGTCTCTCCCGAGAGAGCCCTGGATGGAAACCTCACTCACATCTTTCCTACTTTCTGATTACAACGCACCGACATTTACTCTGCCGTTTGTGTTCAGTCTGGGCAACACTGGCTTCCAAGACTGTCTTAGCTAGTCACACCCGTGGAGAGTGCAGGCCACTTGTCTGTGCTTTTACCACCCAGGGGCTACACCATCCTGCTATGTCAGTGTGTGCTTTCTCCTCCGGAGATCACACTGGAGGGGGGGGGGACTGAGGCACCTGCTTCTGCCCTTCCCTGCCCCTGGCTGTGCAAGTGTTTCTTCCTGCAGTGAGACTGGAGGGACCTGTCCGTGAGGTCTGATCTAGCTGCCCACTCAGTGTGACTGCACTTCACTGGCTCCCTGTGGGTGGCTTACGATAGAACCTAAAATCGGGTTCCCAGCAGTGACGCTCAACATTACTCAGTGAACTTCAAGTGGCCGCACCTTGCCGAGGGAGGCGGGGAGGTGCAGACTGGAGGAGCTCTGGGGGCAGGGGTGCAGTGGGGTGGGGTGGGGGGCTCTGTAGGCAGGGAGGCAGCTGCACTGCCCCGCCTCTGTGGTCCCAGGCTAGGCAGCCCCGGGCTCCAGCTGCCTGAGTTTCTCCTGGAGCTCCCGGAGCTGGCTTCGACCCCGGTCCACACGGGCCTGGAGGCTGGCTATGTCCGCAGCCAGCTGCAGGCCTAGAGGGAGGAGAGAGAGGTCACCATGGTCGTCACTGGCCCGGCTCTTTCCCACACTATTCTGGGTACAGCCTCAAGCTCTCCTGTCTTCTGGGACTTTGCTGAGATGTCGCCTCTCTAGAAGACTTCCTCAGCCCTCTGTGTCATTTCCCAGGAACCAGAACTCCATGGGGGTGCTTCCACCTCTTTTCTGTCCCCCAAACTGAACCCCCCCCCACACACACACACACATTGAATCCACCTCTGAGCAGCTTCTACCAGGTGCTGCTGTGGACTGGCCGTGGTCACGGTTTGTAGGCCTTTCATGGGCCCAGTCTACCTACCGGCTAAGTCTGTCTGTCCCACGCAGGGCTGCCCACACTTCTGACCACCTGAGTCCTAGAAACACTCTCCTCCTGGCTTCCGGGAAAACCTTCTCTCTGGGAGCCACTCCCCTCGGTTCCCTGTAGCTCCTGCCCGAGCTGTTGTCAGCTGGGACACTGTGTCTGTGCCAGCAACTTGGGAATTCCAAACCTGCCTGGCGTGGCATGGAGAGCTTCTCTGCTTGTCTCCAGACCACACCTCTTCCAAGCCCCAGACACACACGCACAGCCACTAGTCGCAACCTCACCTCACAGCACCGGGAGTCCCCCAGGTGAGGGGAAGCCCGTGGCTGCGGGAGCTCTGCCCGAGGGGCTGGGCAGTGGCGTGTCTGTAGAGTGCACATTACCAGGTGCTGGGCCCCGGGCAGAGCAGTGCTGCAGGGGTGTTTCTCTCTCTCTCTCCATGCTAATAAATAAATAGTTTTTTAACTATTTATTTATTAGCATGGATAGTTATTTAACTTTTTTTATATTTCTTTATTCCCTTTTGTTGCCCTTGTTTTATTGTTGTAGTTGTTGTTGATGTCGTCGTTGTTGGCTAGGACAGGGAGAAATGGAGAGAGGAGGGGAAGACAGTGAGGGGGAGAGAAAGACAGACACCTGCAGACCTGCTGCACCGCCTGTGAAGCGACTCCCCTGCAGGTGGAGAGCTGGGGGCTCGAACCGGGATCCTTACGCCGGTCCTTGCGCTTTGCACCACCTGCGCTTAACCCACTGCGCTACTGCCTGACTCCTGGATGGTTATTTTTTTAAAAAACAGGAGTTATGCTTGGAATAGGTCCATCTGTCACTCCTTCCCTCTCGCACACTGCGAACCCCGAGGCTCTGGGCTCTCCGTCTCTCAAGGAAAGAGGCCTTGCCGGGTCACCTGCAGAGAACAGCCCCCGGCCTACTCCTGCCCCGCGGTACCCTGACCGTCGCCGTTTGCTGGAAACGACTGTCGCCCCTGGTACACGCCTGCGGCCTGCTCATCTGTGCAGGCTGCCTGCCGCCCCTCCACAGGACAAACGTCTGGGCAGGGCCACTCACCGTCTCGGAAGCTGGCCTGGGCCTGCCGCAGACTGTGAGGGACCAGGATGCCAAACCAGTTCAGAGGGTCCTGGGGGGTGGAGGCTGCCTCTGGCTCTGGGGTCCGAGGGAGACCCTTGCGCCTACGTAGAGCTGCAGGAAGACAAGGTAGAGATGGGGCTCGTTACCGCAGAC
Source organism: Erinaceus europaeus (assembly GCF_950295315.1). Taxonomy (NCBI): domain Eukaryota; kingdom Metazoa; phylum Chordata; class Mammalia; order Eulipotyphla; family Erinaceidae; genus Erinaceus; species Erinaceus europaeus. The sequence continues at coordinate 75,204,878 of NC_080179.1, read as the reverse complement.
TTGACCGGAGGGCAGGATCCGGGAAGAAACTGACGGATGGAAGGTCCCAGCGACCTCCCGGGCCTCAGACAGCAGCTCATGGCGACGTAAAACCGCCTGTCTCTTTGTGCCGCCGACATGTTCTCATGACGGGTGGAGGGCAGGAGACCCCCTGTCCTCAGCAGGAAGGGTCGTCCCCGAAGGCTGTCGAGAAAACTTGTCTTTGGTAGCCGTTTCCTTGGCGTGGGGACAACTCAGCGTCAAGCGTGGCCCCCAGCGCACGGAAGGAAGCTGCAGGTGCTGTGTGGCCTCTCACATAGACAGACAGACAGACAGGCTCTCTGCCCCTCTACAACTGTACTGTGATCCATTAACCCCCTCAAAAGAGTAAAAATAAACACATTTGCCCCCCCCCCCCAAAAAATAAATAAACTAGCACGGGCGGGTGAGATAGCATAACGGTTATGCAAAGAAGTCCCAGGTTCAATCCCCTGCACCTCCATAAGCCAGAGCTGAGCAGTGCTCTGGTGTTTCTCTGTGTGTGTGTCTCTCCCTACATCTAAATAAATAAAATATATATATATATATATATAAAAACTAGCACAAAGATGAAGACTTTCTGCCCACCTCGCTGAGTTATCCCTCAACTGCAAAGCACCCCCAACTGCAAAGGCCTTTACCTATAGAAATACTTACCACAAAAAAGAATGAAATAAATAAACAAACAAATAAATATAAAGGGAGTCAGGTGGTAGCGCAGCGGGTTGAGTGCATGTGGCACAAATCGCCAGGACCTGCGTAAGGATCCGGGTTCGAGCCCCGGCTCCCCACCTGCAGGGGAGTCGCTTCCCAGGCGGTGAAGCAGGTCTGCAGGTGTCTGTCTTTCTCTCCCCTTCTGTGTCTGCCCCTCCTCTCTCCATTTCTCTCTGACCTGTCCAACAATGACGACAACAACAATAAAACAAGGGCAACAAAAGCGAATAAATAAATAAATATTTTTAAAATTAAACAAAAAAAAAGAAACAGAGGGACAGTGCAAGAGATCACGACACCAGTGTGGTTGGGGGCTGGGCTCCAACTTAGTCATGCGCATGGCACAGCAGAGCACTAACTGGTGAGCTATTTCACCGGCCCAGTAAATGTATTTTATTGCTTGAGTTGTTACTTAAAAATTTTGACTACTGGGGGTCAGGCGGTGGCGCAGCGGGTTAAGCGCATGTGGCGCAAAGCACAAGGACCAGAGTAAGGATGCCGGTTCGAGTCCCCGGCTCCCCACCTGCAGGGGAGTCGCTTCACAGGTGGTGAAGCAGGTCTGCAGGTGTCTGTCTTTCTCTCCCCCTCTCTGTCTTCCCCTCCTCTCTCCATTTCTCTCTGTCCTATACAACAACATCAAGAACAAGAACAATAACTGCAACAACAAAACAAGGGCAACAAAAGAGTGTAAGTTGAGAGAGAGAAAGAAAGAAAAAGAGAGAGAGAGAGACAGACAGACAGACCTGCCCGAGGCTGGGCGTGGCTGCACCTGTCAATGCCCCGCCTGCCCGAGAAGCAGGTGCTTCAGCCCCCCAAGCGGCAGAGGGGCCCAGCGGTCAGGAGGCGGCTGCGTGACACCTGGCACCTGGCACCTGGGGGGGGCGGGGCCTCACCTGCGTCGCGGGGCCCCACGTCCTCCGGGGCCTGGGCTCCGGCCTTCACCGCCCAGAACTTGCGGGCTTCGCCTGGGGCCTCGCTGCACGGGGACAGGGGGGAGCAGCAGCGTGGGCGGGCGCCCCGGCTGAGCCCCGCGTCCCCCCGGCTGAGCCCCGCGCCCCGCGTCCCCCCGGCTGAGCCCCGCGCCCCGCGTCCCCCCGGCTGAGCCCCCCGCCCCGCGTCTCCCCGGCTGAGCCCCCCGCCCCGCGTCCCCCCGGCTGAGCCCCGCGCCCCGCGTCCCCCCGGCTGAGCCCCCCGCCCCGCGTCTCCCCGGCTGAGCCCCGCGCCCCGCGTCCCCCCGGCTGAGCCCCCCGCCCCGCGTCCCCCCGGCTGAGCCCCGCGCCCCGCGTCCCCCCGGCTGAGCCCCGCGCCCCGCGTCCCCCCGGCTGAGCCCCGCGCCCCGCGTCCCCCCGGCTGAGCCCCGCGCCCCGCGTTCCCCCGGCTGAGCCCCGCGCCCCGCGTCCCCCCGGCTGAGCCCCCCGCCCCGCGTCTCCGGCTGAGCCCCGCGCCCCGCGTCCCCCCGGCTGAGCCCCCCGCCCCGCGTCTCCGGCTGAGCCCCGCGCCCCGCGTCCCCCCGGCTGAGCCCCGCGCCCCGCGTCCCCCCGGCTGAGCCCCCCCGCCCCGCGTCTCCGGCTGAGCCCCGCGCCCCGCGTCCCCCCGGCTGAGCCCCCCGCCCCGCGTCTCCGGCTGAGCCCCGCGCCCCGCGTCCCCCCGGCTGAGCCCCGCGCCCCGCGTTCCCCCGGCTGAGCCCCGCGCCCCGCGTCCCCCCGGCTGAGCCCCCCGCCCCGCGTCTCCGGCTGAGCCCCGCGCCCCGCGTCCCCCCGGCTGAGCCCCCCGCCCCGCGTCTCCGGCTGAGCCCCGCGCCCCGCGTCCCCCCGGCTGAGCCCCGCGCCCCGCGTCCCCCCGGCTGAGCCCCCCGCCCCGCGTCCCCCCGGCTGAGCCCCCCGCCCCGCGCCCCGCCCCCGCCCCCGCCCCGCGGCTCACCAGGTGGAGACGCGCAGCAGCGGCTCCATGCGGGACGCGAACTGCAGCCGCCCCACCGCCTTGGCGCCCATGGCGTAGCGAGCCTTGGACAGCGACAGCCAGCCCTGCGGGAGCAGAAGGTGAGCCCGCCGCGGCCCGCCCGCCCGCCCGCCCGCCCGCCGGCCGGGCCCCTACCTCCTCCACTCGGGCGTTCAGCGTCCCCCGCTTGGCCTCCAGCTCCTCCAGGTCCCCGAACAGCCGCAGGAGCACGGCGTCCATCTCCGCCCGCAGCTCGGGCGCCGCCGCCGCCATCTCTGCTCCGCGCCGCGGTCGGGCGCGGACTTCCTGCCACGCCGCCCAATCAGCACCGGGCGCGCCGACACGTAGGCCAATGGGCGCGCGGGACACGCCCAAAGGGGCGGGCGCACCTGGCGGGCCGGGCCGGCGTTAAAGGGCCAGTGCTCTCCTGAGCGAGCGGCGTCCGGGGAAGACAGGCTCACCCGACAGTTAGCGAGGGCCGTCACTGGCCCCGAGTCACTTCTGACTTCACGACGGCGAAGGCGAGAGGCGGGAGGAGCGGCATTTTAAGGGAGAGCCGACTTGAACGGAACCTCCAGAAGGCACCGGCGGGTCGCTCTACGGTCCGTCGCTGTGCTTTGACAGTCCCTGAGAGGTCTGCAGCCTCCACTAATTTCACTGGCTCTTCACCCTAAAGCCGGGAGTCCTGCAAAGCCGGGCCGCCGGGCGCGCGGACTAAGCGGGGTCCAGTGACGGCTTGATGTCCCGCCCCCCGCCCCCCGCCCCCCGCCCCCGCCCCCGCCCCCGCCGCCGCCGCCGCCGCCGCCGCCGCCTATTGGTGAGTTCCGCTGAGCATGCGTTTCCAGACCGGCCAATCGCATTGAGGCGCCCGCCCCTTTGTCCGCCATCTTAACTTCGGGAACTCCCCGCTGCATCCCCCTTAGTGAAGACGCATCGGCCGTCTTGGTTGAGGGCGGAAGCGAGGGTCGCGTTCGGCCGGCGGCGTGGGTAGCCTCGCTTGGGCCCACGTGGAAGCGGCGTTCAGGATGGTGAGAAGGCGGTGGGCGCTCGGGGTTTGGAGGACGGAGCGGCGGGTGTGTCCCCCGGCCGGCCGGGGCGAGGGTGGCGGGGAGGAGGGCTTCACCCAAGTCTGCGTCCTCCAGCTGCGCCGCGAGGCCCGGCTCCGCCGCGAGTACCTGTACCGTAAAGCCCGGGAGGATGCGCAGCGGGCCGCGCAGGACAAGAAGGAGAAGGTGCGGCGCGCGCTGGAAGGTCAGCAGCCCCTCGCGAACTGACATTTGCTTTTGGAAACCTGGGTGCGGGGGGCTGGCTAATGGTATATGAACAGGAGGGCCGAGCATCTCAAGCATCTCCCTTGCCCAGCACTCATCACCCTTTCTCGCTCGTGCCGGCTGGGTCCTCCTGCCGGTCTGCAAATGTGCGGGCGAGACAGGACGCTGCGCGCTGTCATGTATGCTCGTATGTCATGTATGGCTGCGCTCACATGTTGCACTCCGCCCCCTGTGTGTCTGGCCTTTTTTTTTTTTTTTTTTTTTTTTAAACCAAAGCTCTGATTTATGACGGTGCTTGGAATTGAACCTGGGGACCTCAGGGCCTTAGGCATGAAACGTCTTTTACGTAACCAGCGTGCTGTCTCCCTGGCTTGTCACCTGTTCGTGTACAGTTGACAGCTGGATCTCTTCTTCGCGAAGTTGAGGTCTTTATAGTTCTTTTTTTTTTTATTTTTTAAAAATATTTATTTATTTATTTGTTCCCTTTTGTTGCCCTTGTTTTTTTTCTTTTATTGTTGTAGTGATGATTGTTGTTGTTATTGATGTGGTGGTTGTTGGATAGGACAGAGGGAAATGGAGAGAGGAGGGGCAGACAGAGAGGGGGAGAGAAAGACAGACACCTGCAGACCTGCTTCACCGCCTGGGAAGCGACGCCCCTGCCGGTGGGGAGCCGGGGGCTCGAACCGGGATCCTCACGCCGGTCCCTGCGCTTTGCGCCGCCTGCGCTTAACCCGCTGCGCTGCCGCCGGGCTCCCGAGACCTCCCCCACCCCCAGGTTTTTCTTGCCACCGTTTGCAGTATAAGATTACAAGAATATTTTATTGTCATTCGGTATTGTAATTCCCTTGCCTTTTTAAAAAGTTTAATCCTTGTGGAATTTAATTTCGTGCACATTGTCAAGTATCTGATTTGGCTGCTTCCCTATGTCTGTCTGCCAAGTGACTGCCAGATTTTCCAGTGACAAGACCCCATGATAACCTTTTTTTGCCTTTTTGCTTGAAGATGTTGAAAAGCCCATCAAACTCTCTTAATTCCTTTTTCTTTGTCTCAGAAATAATGACTGGGCACTAGAAGTTTGTCCCTCTGTGATGACTTGCCCTAGAGAGGAGTGTGTAAAAAATGGGGCCACAGTGAGAAATGCCCGAGGTTTGCTTGGATTTCACCCTTGGGCCCTTGGAGGGGCGTCCTGATCATAAATACTGATGGTCCTCAAGGTTTGCCTAAGGGTAGGGTTGGTAACCAATTGTGAGTAGTTGAGAATAGTCCCAACTTTTAGGGTATTGAGGGAAAGGGGGAAATGATGTATAAGTAAATGAAAGCCACCTGTACTTGGAGGGGAGAAAAGCTGTATTTTTCAGAGGTCATGAGTTGAAGGCTGCCCACAGGAAGCAGAACCCACAGCATGAGTGAATGGGTAGCCTGTTGAGTGCTTTCTGTTTGTTTTTACCAGAGCACTGGTGGTACTGGGGACTGAACCTGGGACCTCAAAGGTTTAGGTATGAGAGTCTTTTACATAACCGTACTCTGTCTCCCCAGCCCTGTGTCTAGCCTTCACAGAAGCAAAACTGCTCCCCAGGATGGGGCACTGTGGATAAAGCACTAGACTGTCAAGCACGAGGCCTCAGGTTTGATCCCCAGCATCACATGTGCCAGAGAGATATTCTAGTTCTGGCTCCCTCCTCTCACTAGTAGATTGAAAAAAAAAGAAAGAAAGAAAGAAAGGAAAGAAACAACTTGTTTTCCCCCAGAGCACCGCTCAGCTCTGGCTTATGGTGGTGCTGGGAATTGAACCTGGGACCTTGGAGCCTCAGGCATAAAAGTATTTTGCGGGTGTTGGGTGGTAGCGCGGTAGGTTAAGTGCAGGTGGCGCAAAGTGCAAGGACCGGCATAAGGATCCGGGTTCGAGGCCCTGGCTCCCCACCTGCAGGGGGGTCACTTCACAGGCGGTGAAGCAGGTCTGCAGGTGTCTGTCTTTCTCTCCCCCTGTCTTCCCCTCCTCTCTCCATTTCTCTCTGTCCTGTCCAACAATGACGACATCAGTAACAACAACAATAATAACTATAACAATAAAAAACAAGGGCAACAAAAGGGAAAGTAAATAGAAGAAAAGTATTTTGCATAGCCATTTAGCTGTCTCCTCCACCCCAAAACAAATTCATTTAAAAAGAAATTAAGATTAATTTTTTAACAGCTACAAAAGCAAGTTGTGAGTAGTTGAGAGTCTTTAAGCTATGAACTCAGGAAGCGTAGGAAACGAAGCCTTCATGCACAGATCGACATGCTAATAGATACGAAAACACTGCTGTGAGCCAGTGGGGCTCCTGGCTCCCTGGTCACACGTTGCCCCTCTGCTCTGTGGCAAGAAGGGGCCTTTGGAGCCAGTGTGTTCAGGCTGCTAAGCCCAAGTCTCACCCAGTCCTCTCTCTCCTCCACAGAGAATCGCCTCATCCCTACTGAGCTGCGCCGGGAGGCTCTGGCCCTGCAGGGCTCCCTGGAGTTTGATGATGCCGGCGGTGAAGGTGACTGCGCTCCACTGTGTCCCCTCCCTGCCTCCCTGTCTGCCTCTCTGGGTCTGAGGACAAACACAGCTTCTCAGGGCAGCAGCTGCCCCCTGGGCTCCGTCGTGACTTGGCACAGGGCCCCCCAGAGCAGCTTCCCCTCAGCCCCCCGGTCCTGTCTGAGAGCGCCCCGGCTCTCCTGCTCTGCGTGCTGGCTGCCCCCTGCGTTAGGACAGGTGTTTCGGGGCGGTGAAGATGCTCACTCAGTGCGCTGCTCTGCCCCGGCTGCAAGCCCAGCCCTCACTGCACTGAGTGTGTCCGTGTGGTGATCTCTTTCATCCTCTGTCTGTCTGTCTGTCTTCATCTAGAGGAAGACTGGGAGCTGTGCTGGGTGGGGGAGAGAGGGGGCAGTGTCTGTTCTGGGCACTGCCGTCTCCCAGCACCTGTGTCTCACCCCCTGCGTTGACAGGTATCTGTTCTGAGTCTGAGGACCCCCCCCCCCAGGCCATAACAGAGTCTAAACCCCCCGTAACAAGGCATCTGAGAGCTGCTGTGGGATTCACTTAGCTCACAGGAACTCAAAGTGGTTCGGATGCCAAAGTTCAGATTGCGGCCACCCCATGGAGCCCCCTACCTGGGAAGGTTTCATGAGCGACCGGAGTGCTGCTTCAGTGTCTCCTTCCCCTGGCCCCCGTCCTCTCTTTGTCTAAAGGGAAGGTGTTGTGCAGACGCTGAGCCCCAGAGATAACCCTGGTGGCAAAAAAAAATTGAGATCCTTGTTGGATCGGGGCTCATGCCCACCCGACGGGCAGTCCACCCCCAGTGCGGCTGAGCTGCGCTTCCTTCACTGGCTCTGGACAGACTCAGTCACCCCAGGCCAGCATCCAGCAGCACTGTCTGTCTCCTGCACCCGACAGGTGTCACCAGCCACGTGGATGACGAGTACCGCTGGGCCGGGGTGGAGGACCCCAGAATCATGATCACTACCTCCCGAGACCCCAGCTCCCGCCTAAAGATGTTTGCAAAGGTGCTGCGCCCCTGGGGGGTGGGAGGGGAGGGATGTGGAGGGGCTGCCTAGTCCCCCTTCTGACCTGGGGTGTCGGGTGCAGGAGCTGAAGCTGGTGTTCCCGGGTGCCCAGCGCATGAACCGAGGCCGGCACGAAGTGGGGGCCCTGGTGCGCGCCTGCAAGGCCAACGGGGTGACAGACCTGCTGGTCGTGCACGAGCACCGAGGGACACCGGGTAAGACCGGGGCAAGTCAGGCGGACGGGAGGCGGGGTGCCCGACGAGGGGCTGTCTGACGGCCCTTCCCCGCAGTGGGGCTCATTGTCAGCCACCTGCCCTTTGGCCCCACCGCCTACTTCACCCTCTGCAACGTGGTCATGCGGCACGACATCCCCGACCTGGGCACGGCGTCCGAGGCCAAGCCCCACCTCATCGTGCACGGCTTTTCCTCCCGCCTGGGCAAGCGGGTGAGTTGGGTGCGGGTGGGGGGCACCTGGAGGCCTGGGCGCCAGGCTGGGTGCTGACTGCACTGTCTGTCTGTCCCCTCCACCCCAGGTCTCCGACATACTCCGCTACCTGTTCCCCGTGCCCAAGGACGACAGCCACCGGGTCATCACCTTTGCAAACCAAGATGACTACATCTCCTTCCGGTGCGGCTGGGGACTAGCCCAACCTCCCATTTTATTTTATTTTATTTCATTTTATTTCATTTTATTCATTTATTTTGGATAGAGACAGAATTTAAGAGGGAAAGGGAAAATGGGGAAGAGAAGGAGGGAAGGGGGGCGGGAGGGAGAGAGGGAAAGAGAGAGAGAGATACAACTGTAGCACTGGTTTTGAAGCTTCTGCCATGCAGGTGGGGACTGGGGCCTTGAACCCAAGTCCTTACACACTGTAATGTGTGTCCTTTACTAGATGTGCCACCACTCAGCCCCTTTTAATTTTGGCTGAGCATTGCTCAGCTCTGACTTACAGAAGTGCCAGGATTGAACCTGGGACATCAGAGCCTCAGGAATGAAAGTCTTTTTACATAACCATTGTACTATCTTCCCTGACCCTCCCCCCCCCACCTTTTTTTTATTTGCCACCAGGATTCTCACTGAGACGTGGTGTCTGTATGGCAGCCATTTTTTGCCTTTTTTTTTTTCTTCAAATATTTATTTATTCCCTTTTGTTGCCCTTGTTGTTTTATTGTTGTAGTTATTATTGTTATTGATGTTGTTGGATAGGACAGAGAGAAATGGAGAGAGGAGAGGAAGACAGAGAGGGGGAAAGATAGACACCTGCAGACCTGCTTCACCGCCTGTGAAGTGACTCCCCTGCAGGTGGGGAGCCGGGGGCTTGAACTGGGATCCTTTTGCTGGTCCTTGTGCTTTGCACCACGTGTGCTTAACCCGCTGTGCTACAGCCTTCTTTTTTTAAAATATTTTTATAGTAAACACTGGTAAGATTAACAGAAATCATGGATATTTTCAAATAACTACAAATTTTTAAATTTTTTTTATTTTTTATCAGAAAGACAGGAGGAGAGAGAGAAAGAACCAGACATCACTCTGGAACATGTGCTGCTGGGGACTGAACTCAGGACCTCGTGCTTGAGTGTACAATGCTTTAACCACTGCATTACCTCCCAAGCCACTTTTTTTTTTTAATAGGACAGAAATTGAGAGGTGAAAGGGAGACAGCTGCAGCACTCATGAAACTTCCCCCTTGCAGCTTAGGCTGGGGACTTGAACCCAGGTCCTCGCACATGGTACCGAGTACACTTAACCGGCTGCACCACTGCCCAGTGCCTTATTTTACTATTTCTGAAGACTCCTTTATTTGTGTGTGAGAGAGAACCAGAGCATCAGTCTGGCACATGCAGTGCCAGGGATCAAACTCAGGACCTCTTGCTTGAGAGTCCAAAGCTTTGTTCTCTCTCTGAGGCCACTGGCCCTACTTTCCACGTCCCTCTCCCACAGGCCCCTCACCTGCAGCCTCTCTCTCTCTCCCTCTCTCTCTCTCCCCCCCCTCCCCCAGGCACCACGTATACAGGAAGACCGACCACCGCAATGTGGAGCTGACAGAGGTTGGGCCCCGCTTTGAGCTCAAGCGTGAGTCTGGGCCCTTGGCCCCCATCTGGGCGGGGAGGGGGGTGGAGGCTGGCTGGCTCAGTGGGTGACTGCCCCTTCTCCCTCTCGCTCTCACTCTCCCCAGTGTACATGATCCGTCTGGGCACACTAGAGCAAGAGGCCACCGCAGACGTGGAGTGGCGCTGGCACCCCTACACCAACACTGCACGCAAGAGGGTCTTCCTGAGCGCCGAGTGACAGTGACCCGTGGGCGGCCCCAACAGGGACCTGGGCCGGAGAGAGGGTGGCCCTGGATAAGGTCTGTGCCACACCAGCCCCTCTCCCACTGAGTGAGTGCGACGGGCCTGCCAGCAGTCTGGTGTGCAAGTCTCGGGTGAAGCCTGACCACACTGGAACCTTCTTATCCCTGGTGACGACATGCCGACAAGATCTCTGTTTTTTTTCTTTTAATGATACAGAGAGAAATTGATGAGGCAGAGGGGGGTGGGGGGGGAACACCTGCATTACTTACTGCTTCACTGCTTGAGAAGCTCCCCTCTGCATGTAGGACAGGGGCTTGAACCTGTATCCTTGCTTGTACGATCTACTGGGTGAGTCCCCATCTGGCGCTCAGTGATCTTTCTCGACTGTCGGGTCTCTCCTCTCCTGTAAGGACACTTGCAGATCTATGCCCCGACAGGAAATTCATGTGACCTTCAGGCTAAACTTGATCCACGCCTGCACGGACATTTCTTCCCCAAAGAAGAGAGTCACAGGCTCTGGAAATATTAGAATGTTACTTTTGGGGGCCCACCACTTACCCAATTGTACCCCCACCCCCCGTTCCGTTATATCTCTGCCAAGTTCTGAGAGCAGAATTGAATTCACATCGCCTTAAACCTGACTGAGGTTGTGCATTTTTCAAATATTTATTGGCCATTTCTATGTGTATGTGAGAGAGTGTTTCCTGGGCCTTGTTTACTGTCTCTCACTGCTACGTTGCTTGTTTGGAAACTTTTAGCTGTGGGAGTTCCAGACACACAGGAGCAGAGAGGACTCTGCAGTGCGTCTCTGAGCCTGGCTCACTGGTCACCAAGCGGGCATCCTCCGCAGCCCTGCCCAGACTCAGAGTGTGGCCACTTCACTCTCTTGAAAGTCCTAGGCCTTTCATTTTATCCATGTACTTTTGTTTAAGATTTTATTAGGTATGAGTTTCACATGAGACAGAGAAGCTAGAGAACCACTCTGCTGGTACATATGGTGCTGGGGATCAAACTTGAGGCATGAAAGTCAAGTTCAAAATCTAGTTAACCCATCTCACCAGCCACAGCATTTTCTTCCTTCAGCATGCTATGTACATACACATAAACACATGTTCAGACATTTCCTTTCATTTTACCAGAGCACCACTCAGCTGTGATGGGTAGTTCTGGGTACTGAACCCAGAGCATCAAGGGCCTCAGACTTGAGTCAGTTGTCTTGACTACTAATGCTACATCCCGCCCACCCTTCATTTGAATTTCTTTTTATATCCACAGGGTTTTTATCATATCACAACCACCACCACAATCTTCAGAATGTTTTTGCCTCTTCTAAAAAAAAATAACCTCACACTTACTTAGTGGTCACCTCCATTATACCCCCATCGTCGCTCTGGCTCCAGCCCCCGGTAGCCACTGACCTGGGTTTGGGCTCTGCACCTTTCCATTCCGGGGTTTTCTTGTAAATGGGACGTTAGGACACGAGGTGTTTTGCGGTTGACCTCACTGTAGCTCAAAGCCCATGTTGTGCCATATATATATGAATACATCTGAATATCTATGAATAATATATTCATATTTCAAATATATATAATATTTCTCGTCGCTGAGTAACGCCCTGTTGTATGTGTACAAGTTACTCATTCATTACTATGAAATCTGGGTGGTTTCCACCTGTATTTCTTTACCCTTCGATGAAGGGAGATGGAGATCCCTGCAGCACTGCTCTACTGCTTGTGAAGATTTCCCCTTTGCAGGTGGGGACCAGGGCCTTGAACCCAGGTCCTAGCACATGGTAATGTGTGTGCTCTACTAAGTGAGCCACCACCCAGCCCCAGAATAATGCTGTGAGCACACGAGTGAATTTCAAGTTCTAGGAGTTTCTTAGGCTTTATTCACATAGAAAGTTGATCTGGCTTAGGGTGAGGGAAAGTTAGTACAAACAGTGGAAGAGAATTTTTTTTTGTTCTTTTTTTTTTTTTCCTTTATTTTATAAAAAGGAAACATTGGGGGAGTCGGGCTGTAGCGCAGCGGGTTAAGCACAAGTGGCACAAAGAGCAAGGACCGGAGTAAGGATCCTGGTTTGAGCCCCCGGCTCCCCACCTGCAGGGGAGTCGCTTCCCAGGCGGTGAAGCAGGTCTGCAGGTGTCTGTCTTTCTCTCCCCCTCTCTGTCTTCCCCTCCTCTCTCCATTTCTCTCTGTCCTATCCAACAACGACGACATCAGTAACTACAACAAAAAGGAAATAATTAAAAGGAAACACTGACAAAACCATAGAATAAGCGGGGGACAACTCCACACAATTCCCACCACCAGAACTCTGCATCCCATCCCCTCCCCTGAGAGCTTTCCTATTCTTTTTTTTTTTTGTTCTTTTTTTATGGTAATTTTTTTTTTGCCTCCAAGGTTATCACTGGGGCTCAGTGCCTGCACTATGAATCCACTGCTCCTGGAGGCTGTTTTTTCCTTGTTGCCCTTGTTGTTTATTGTTGTCATTATTGCTGGACAGAACAGAGAAATCAAGAGGAAGGGAAGATAGAGGAGAGAAAGATAACCTGTAGATCTGCTTCACTGCTTGTGAAGTGACCCCTGTAGGTGGGGAGCTGGGGGCTCGAACTGGGATCCTTGTGCCGACCTTTGTGCTTCACGCCATGTGCGCTTAGCTCAGTGCGCTTAACCTACTGTGCTACCACCCAGCCTCCGGCCTTTATATATATTCCCCTTTATTGGGGGTGGCGGTGGTTTACAGCAGACAGTAAAATACAGTCGTTGGTACGTATGTAACATTTCTCAGTTTATTTTTTTATTAATGAGGAAGACAGGAGGAGAGAGAAAGAACCAGACATCACTCTGGCACATGTTCTGCCAGGGATTGAACTCAGGACCTCATGCTTGAGAGTCCAATGCTTTATCCACTGCACCACCTCCCAGGCTACATTTCTCAATTTTCCACATAACACTTTACTACACCCCCGCCACCTAGATCCTCCCCATAGTGGAAGAGTTTTATTTTTTTTGTTGTTGTCTTTTTTTTCCCCCCCTTTATTGGGGGATTAATGTTTTACAGTTGCCAGTGAATACAGTAGTTTGTACATGCGTAACATTTCCCAGTTTTCCACATAACAATACAACCCCCACTAGGTACTCTGTCATCCTTTTCCAGGACCTGGACTCTCCCCCCCACACCTCCCAGAGTCTTTTACTTTGGTGCAACGCACCAACTGTCTTTCCTTTTTTTAACAGAGACAGAGAGAAAATGATAGGAAGTGGGGCGAGAGCTGGAGTGCCTGCCTCAGTGCTCCCCTCTCCTGAAGCTCCCCCACTGCAGGTGGGAACAGGGGCTTTCACCCAGGTGCTAGCTTGGGGCCTGTTTGCTTCTGGGTTGCGCCAACAGCCAGCCTCGACAGGTTTGCTTGCCCAAAAAAGAGGGAGAGAGCTCATCCCAACAGAGTTGTTTGCAGGGCAGTATTGAAGCAGACCCAGCTTCTACAGGGGGCTTTCTCCTTGGTCTGTGCCCGCCCTCCCCCAGCTCTGAGCTTACTGACCTTGGGGCTGGAGGGATCCTCCGGATGGAGCACAGAAAGCAGGGGCAGTTGAGTCCATCCCCGTGGACACAGGCTGCGTTTGGAACTGGAGCAGGGGGCCTTCTCCCATGTGCCAAGTACCCGGCTTATGGCAGGGCCAACAGGTCAGCCTACCCAGCCAGCGGTGCTTAGTGCAGTGGAGCAGAAGTGACGTGTTTCACATTTCTCCTCCATTTTCTTTTTTTCTTTCCCCCTTTTAGGTATATAGAGAGAGTGAAGGTTTCACCGAAGCCTCCTTCAGTACGTTGTGGGGCAGGCTTTAACTAGCAGGACACACTCAGCAGAGCAGTGTACTGCCCAGGTGAGCTGTTTAGCTCTTTCTATTCTTATCTTAGCCAAGGGGGGATACAAAGAAAGCCAGAGAGGCCGGGTGGTGGCACACCTGGCTGAGTGCACATCTTACAATGTACAAGGACCCAGGTTCAAGCCCCTGGTTCCCACCTGCTGGGGCAAAACTTCGAGTGGTGAAATCGTGCTACAGTTGTCTCTCCCCCTCTATTTCCCCCCTTCCCTCTTGATTTTTCTGTCTCTCTAAAAATAAGGAAATAAACCTTTAAAAATATTAAAATGTGGATTGGGTGACAGCATAATGGTCCTGGAAAGGACTTTCATACCTGAGGCTTCACGCTCCCAAGTTCAGTCTTCAGCACCACCATAAGCCAGAGCTCACCAGTGCTCTGGAGTATCCTTCTGTGTCTCTCTCTAAAATAAAATTAAATGTTTAATTTTTTAAAATATTTATTTTCCCTTTTGTTGCCCTTGTTTTATTATTGCAGTTATTATTGTTGCTGTTGTCGTCATTGTTGGACAGGACAGAGAGAAATGGAGAGAGGAGGGGAAGACAGAGGGGGGAGAGAAAGACAGACACCTGCAGACCTGCTTCACCACCTGTGAAGCGACTCCCCTGCAGGTGGGGAGCCGGGGGCTTGAACCGGGATCCTTATGCTGGTCCTTGTGCTTTGCACCATGTGTGCTTAACCCGCTGCGCCACCGCCTGACCCCCAATGTTTAATTTTTTAAGTGATAAAACTATTAAAAAAAAAAAAAAGAGGGGATCGGGCGGTGGCGCAGTGGGTTAAGCGCATGTGGCGCAAAGCGCAGGGACCGCCCTGAGGATTCCGGTTCGAGCCCCCGAGCCCCCGGCTCCCCACCTGCAGGGGAGTCGCTTCCCAGGCGGTGAAGCAGGTCTGCAGGTGTCTGTCTTCCTCTCCCCCTCTCTGTCTTCCCCTCCTCTCTCCATTTCTCTCTGTCCTATCCAACAACGAATTGTGTCAACAAGGGCAATAATAATAGCCACAATGAGGCTACAACAAGGGCAACAAAAGGGAGAAAAAAAGAAAAAAAAAAGGCCTCCAGGAGCGGTGGATTCATGGTGCAGGCACCGAGCCCAGCAATAACCCTGGAGGAGGGGAAAAAAAAAAAAAAGAAGCCAGAGAACAGCACGATGGGGCTGTCAGTCATCCTATGCTAGCTCCCTGCAAGTTTCTGGGCTGGAGATGTAATCATATCTTTGTTTACTTATTATTGGATAGAGACAGGCATTGAAAGAGGATGGGAAGATAGAGCTAGAAAGAGACAGGGATACCTGCAGGGGGAAAGCTTCATGACTGATGACACAGGGCTAGAAGTGTCTCTGTTACTTTCCCCCTGCAGGTAGGGACCAGGGGCTTGAACCAGGGTCCTTCCTTGCGCGCTGTGATGTGTGCGCTTAACCAGGTGGACCACCGCCTGGTCCCCCTCTGAGGTTTCTTTGAAGTGACAGCTTTCCCCTTCATAACATCAGCACAGGCTGGGTTCCTCACAGCACCTCTGAAGCACCCTCCAGTGCTTTGTGGAGTGAGCCCAGGTCATAGCTCTGTGGCCAGAGTTCTCTCACCTGGTGAGCAGGTGACAGATGTGTTCTTGGGGTGCTGGGGGACTTGAGGCAGGAAGACAGCTGTCAGAGGCAGGGACGCCAGCAGGGGCAGGCAGGAGTCACCAGTGATACTGGAGCCTGTCCAGGTGATCTGCCCACCACCACACACCTGAGTCTGGGGTATCTGGGGAAATGTGAACTAGGTAGAGGCGGGGCCAGAGAGATGGCACAGTGGTTAGACCAAAAGCTTTGCCAGGTTTGAGCTAGGCCACCAGCACGTGGAAGGAGGCTTCAAGCTTGCGGTCTCAGTCCCCCCCCCCCCATCTGTGTCTCCTCCCCCATCTCTGTTTCTATAGAAAAATACAAAGAAGATCCATCAAAGACAGGCAGCCCCGCCCCCCCACTACACAAAGGTGACCCCAGCAGAAAGACCTTCCCACCTGCCCAGTAAAATAATCAGACCGTACGTACCCTAGCAGACTTTCAACCAGTGGGACCCCAGCATATGAGAGAGCCTCCAAGGAACAGCCAAATACCCCGACTGACCTTCCAAGTCTACCACCCAGTGATCACAGCTGGCAGCTGCCGCTGGACTCTCAAGCCATGAAACACAGGGCCCACGGTGGTTGCCATGAACTCCTTAATATAGGAAAGACCTCACTGACACTCTTTGATCTCACACTCACTCAAACAGGCAGCAGGCCACAAAAGGACAATGCCAATCAAAAGACTTTCTTGACACAAGAAAAGTACATGACCTTAAAATTCCATCTTGGGCACAGAGCTTCTGTCCCCAGCTTTCCTTCCCCCAGCCCTTTGGGGTGCACTAGCATTTGCTCCCAGTCCTAGCCCCATGTCCCGTTTCCTCCTGTATCTGTGTACCTCCTGCTCTTAGGGTTAGAGTGTGTACAAAGAGGAGACACGCTGCCCTGCCCGCGAATCCCCCTTTCACGTCCTCCCGTGTGGTGGCCCCAGAGCTGGAGCCCAGACCCTTGTGTGGGGCGTGTGTGTCCTGGGTGAGTCACATGCACAGCCTTAACCAATGACACAGTTGCTCCCTCCATTGACCTCAAACTGAACTGCACAGATACCTTCAGTGACACCTCAGAAATCCCTCCACAATGCTGCTGAGAGTAAGGGTGGGCTAGCCTGTCGGGGTCTCTGGCGGGGTGATCTCCAGGAGAAAGGTTTCGGACTGGTTCTTTCTCCCTCGTGACGGGTGACACGAAGTAAAAGACACCGGGGAGCTCCTCAGCGTGTGAACTCAGAACTCGTTTATTAGCAAGGTGGACATGAGTTAAATAGAAAACCAAACAAAGGGAATTATTCTTGAAATATGTCAGACATTATAGGTTTCTTAACGGTCGGCATGCCCCTAAGGTAGGGGGCTGGTATGACAGGAATTGATGAGATACAAGACAGTTCTTCTCCATGATGCAAGCAACTTAATTATCCAAAGGTATTTGAGAGAAGCATAGGGGTTAAACCCGTAGGGTGAGACAGAGAGAAGATGGATATCAAAAGGCCATATAGTTTGGAATTTCTCTTGTCTGGGGTCTGAGGGGTGTGATGAAGTGTGTGATGAGGTGTGTTCTTCTGTGATCAGAAGGTGACTTTGAATAAGTGAATCTGCGTCCATGTGGCCTGCAGTGAATGGAGGGAAGTACTGGGGTATCTGTGGGCCTGAGAGTCAAGAAGGAAAGAACCAAGTCTGAGTTTCCCCCCTTATGCTCACCTCGGTTGAGAGAGACTCACCAAGAGGTTATCTTCTCACCCTAAGGACGGGGGTGGTTCTCCCTAAGCTCTATCAGGCTTACACGTAGTCCTAACACTAGCCCACCTCTCCAGGCTGGTCCTGGGTGGGCTCCTGAAAGTTCCTCTCTGTTTTCTTTTTAATACTTACTTATTCCTTTTTGTTGCCATTGTTGTGGTTATTATTGTTTGTTGGTATGCATGTGACCCCTTCTGTTTCATTTGGTTTAAATCCCCCCTGCTTAACACTATTCTATTTACATAACCACTTCATTCTATTTACATAACCTCTGTTAACAAGTTCCACCTTCCCTCCAGGGCATTGGTGGTTCAGTGATAGGATTCTCGCCTGCTCTGCCCCCTCCTTGTCAAACTCTGATTTTCACCAGTCACTTTTCTCTCCACCCTCTCTATGTCACATCCTGTTTCCACCCTACTTGGCAAGTATATATAAAGACAGCATTGTGAATTTTACAGTACCTTGAGTTTAGCTTAGCTCGTCTTAGATTGTGCTGCGTCCTGCATGAATAAAGAGATACTGCCTACAGCTCAACCATGAATCTCTGGTCGTCTGTTACCCGCCCGTGAAGCCAGCCCGGTGAAAACGACATAGCCCGAACAAAAACAACAATTGTTGTTGCTGCTGTTGTTGTTGGATAGGACAGAGAGAAATGGAGAGAGGAGGGGAAGACAGACACCTGCAGACCTTCACCGCCTGTGAAGCGACTACCCTGCAGGTGGGGAGCCGGGGGCTTGAACCAGGATCCTCACACTGGTCCTTGCACTTTGTGCCTGGGGGCTTAACCCACTGCGCTACCACTCGACTGCCAGTTTCTCTGTTCTTTACAGTCTCCCCCTGGTGATACTCCACTGCCACCACCACCAGGCAGCAGCCCTTCACATTTGAAATAAAGGTATAGTGTGCAGTAGGTAGAATGCTGGACTCAACAACATGAAGACTTGCCTCTCGCCTTTCTTCAAAAGGAAGGGAGCAAGGGAGGGGGAAGGAAAAAAGGAAGGGAGGAAGGAATCTTGGCTGAAAGAAGGCACAGTGGATAAAACATTGGACTCTCAAGCATGAGGTCCTGAATTCATCATAAGCCGTTGATGGGATGCTCTATGTCCCGCCTCCACCCAAATGATAACTTTTTTAAAAGGTAAGTGTGAGAACATAAGCCTCTCCCTCCCCCTTCTTTCCTTTGGTGGTGCTGGTGCTTGAACATGGGACCTCATGAGTCTCAAGCATGGAAGCCTTAGCATAAACACTATGTCGTCTGCCTCCTTATAAGAAACTCCTGGGAGTCGGGTGGTGGCGCAGCGGGTTAAGCGCACTTGGTGCGAAGCGCAAGTGTCTGTCTTTCTCTCCCCCTCTGTCTTCCCCTCTTCTCCATTTCTCTGTCCTATCCAACAACGAGACTACAACAGTAAAACAAGGGCAATTAAAGGGAATAAATAAATTTTAAAAAGGTTTCATTAAAAAAAAGAAGAAACTCCTACAACTTTAAGAAGTGTGTTTCATGTACCCCAGTTTCAGGGCCTCGGTTTCTCAGCACGTTTTTGCAGGTCAGATGTCGGCAGCTTAGGAGGAGTTCCTTGGGCCCTAACTCCTAGCCCAGCCCCGAAGAATAGGGATTTCAGCAAGTGCACAGATAAGACTTTCTCGGCCTGGAAGCCTGTTGGTGCCCCGCGGCTGCTTCCCAGATTCTGCAGTGACCTCCAGGGCCCCAGGTTCCAGCCCTCCACCCTCAGACCCCAAACCGCCACCCCCCACCTTTGGTCCCCCAGACTCCACCTCCTCCCGGGATCCCCAAAACTCACCCCCACCCGGGGTCCCCTAAACCCCGGCCCCCCCCATGGTCCCCCAATTGTCAGCCCCCATCCGGGCCCCCCAAAACTCCATCTCCCCCCAATGGCCCCCAATTGCCAGCCCCCACCCGGGGCCCCCAAAACCCCGTCTCCCCCATGAGTTGGGACTATGTGTAAGCCTGATAGAACTTAGGGAGAACCATCCCCGTTCCTGGATGGAGGTTTGAGAAGATAACCTCTTGGTGAGTCTCTCTCAACCGAGGTGAGCATAAGGGGGGAAACTCAGACTTGGTTCTTTCCTTCTTGACTCTCAGGCCCACAGATACCCCAGTACTTCCCTCCATTCACTGCAGGCCACATGGACGCAGATTCACTTATTGAAAGTCACCTTTTGATCACAGAAGAACACACCTCATCACACACTTCATCACACCCCTCAGACCCCAGACAAGAGAAATTCCAAACTATATGGCCTTTTGATATCCATCTTCTCTCTGTCTCACCCTACGGGTTTAACCCCTATGCTTCTCTCAAATACCTTTGGATAATTAAGTTGCTTGCATCATGGAGAAGAACTGTCTTGTATCTCATCAATTCCTGTCATACCAGCCCCCTACCTTAGGGGCATGCCGACCGTTAAGAAACCTGTAATTTCTGACATATTTCAGTAATAGTTCCCTTTGTTTGGTTTTCTATTTATAGTTTGGAATTTCTCTTGTTTGGGGTCTGAGGTGTGTGATGAAGTATGTGATAAGGCGTGTTCTTCTGTGATCAGAAGGTGACTTTGAATAAGTGAATCTGTGGCCATGTGGCCTGCAGTTAATGGGGAGAAGTACTGGGGTTTTGTCGTTAATGTTCAGGGCTCCAGCTGGCTGGGCTAGCTTCGCGGCGGCAGACAGAGACTTGGGGACACACGGCTGGGTCGGGAAGCTGTATTTCTTTATTCATGAACAACGATTCATAAACTAACCCAGACCAATCACCACACAGATCTCTCCTGCCTCCTTCTCCTCCTCCCGCTCCACCAAGAACTCTCACACTATATAGCATAGGGGGCAGGGAGAAAGAGGGCCTGCGAAACTAGCAAGGGCCAAACCAATTCTCCTGGCGGGGGAGAGCGAGACCAAACCAATATGAAGCATACAACAATTCCCCCTTTTCCTTTTAACTAAATGACCATAGTATTAGGGGTGTGGGGTGAACTTATATCATACAGGCAAGCGAGCAACAAGAAACAGTGTGCTGCCAAGGGAAGGCCTGAGGCGGGCGTTTTTGCCTCTGTGGGCAAAACTTTATCAGCTAAAAAAAAAAAAAACATTTCTTGCCTCTGGGGGCTTCTTTTGTCTCTAGGGGGTCGTTACTTGCCTCGACGGGCATTTTTTTTTCTCTGTGGGCATTACCTAGCATGGGGGCAGGGATATGGCCTAGAGTCCCAAGGCAGCTGGCTCCAGTCAGTCTATGAGAAACCCAGCAGCATAAAGGGAAGCTGTTAGTTTTGTGCAAAGTGTCCAAGAGTTGTACCAGTGAGTCCGATAAAAATGTCAGTCCAAAGCAGATGTCCACAGAAGAATGCCAGGGGGTGGAACGTTGTATGAGGAAGGTCAGCTGCTGGATTCCGCTTTTCTGTAGAGAACTTGACAGCTGCAATTTACTTACTATGAAACAAAACTTGTAGCAGGTTAGAAGTTTATCACAATTGATAACTCTATTACAATGGGAAGTCTTTTTTAGTATGATTTTAAGGTTGTTTAAAGTTTAAACATAGAATGTGGAAAGGTAAACAGAAGAATCATGGGGAAAAAAAGCCTCATGCATGAGGATCATTAGCATAACCATAGCGCAATCTAACGTTTCTAATTGAGAAGGAATTTGAGAGTTTTACATATCAACAACATCTTTTTAACCTTTTGTTACACCCATTCAAGATGGAGACACACCCTAGGTGTGCGCAGGTTTTTTTTTTTTTTGGACTTAGTTAAAATATATTGATTTTTAACTAATTTTTAACTCAGACTTTAAATGTAAGTTAATTTTACCTTTATGAGAACTATGTTGAAAACCTTTTTCATTTAACTCTGTCTGGTAAGAATATAGCCTTAAAGTTACATTTTTAATCTTATAGTTAATGTTTACCAAACTTTAAACACACACGTAAACATGGTCTTTAATACACAAGGAGAGAAACCTTTGTTACGAAGACATGTCATTTTAAACATGAATTTAGATCTGTACTGTCTTAGTTGTTGGGGGGGGGTCACCATCTGGAGGTGGCCTCCCACGCAGCTCCACTTCCAGGAATTGTAGGTTGCGATCTCTGGATGAATCTCTGCGTACTCTAGCTCTTCTGACTTCAGAGCTGAGTTGAGGATCTCTGCCGGGGGGCCCAGTTTTGGTAGGGAGCCCGCGGTTTCCGGGTGGTCCAGGATCTGCCCAGACTTTATAGCAGGAGGGCGGGTGGGCCAGCCTTGCAGAAGGCGCGGGCCGAGGTGCCCCGGGGTGGCGGCCATGATGGGCCTTGCCCGCCATGTCTGGTGCCCTGCTCCCGGTGGCCGAGCAGCGTGGAGGGAGCCCGTGCCCTATAACCTGTGCCACGGGGCGGAAAGCCGGCTCATGCGGGCTGGCGATGGGCAGAAACCACAGTGTGGCACAGAACGAAATGTTCCAGAAACAGAAACAGTCTCGTGAAGAAAGGGCAGAGGCCTTTGGAGATCTCTTCACAAGCAGAAGGCCATAGTGCATAGGTAGCCAAATTGTCTTCACTTATCTGAGAGATGTGCAGGTCAGGTCCACGTGGGCGCCATTTGTCATTAATGTTCGGGGCTCCAGCAGGCCGGGCTAGCTTCGTGGCGGCAGACAGAGACTCGAGGACACACACGGCTGGGCAGTGAAACTGTATTTCTTTATTCACGAACAACGATTCATAAACTAACCCAGACCAATCACCACACAGATCTCTCCTGCCTCCTTCTCCTCCTCCCGCTCGGCTCCGCCAAGAACTCTCACACTACATAGCATAGGGGCGGGAGAAAGAGGGTCCGCAAAACTAGCAAGGGCCAAACCAATTCTCCTGGCTGGGGGAGAGTGAGACCAAACCAGTATGAAACATACCAACACCCCCTTGAGTTGGGAACATGTGTAAGCCTGGTAGAGCTTAGGGAGAACCACCCCCGTCCTTAGGGTGAGAAGATAACCTCTTGGTGAGTCTCTCTCAACCGAGGTGAGCATAAGGGGGGAAACTCAGACTTGGTTCTTTCCTTCTTGACTCTCAGGCCCACAGATACCCCAGTACTTCCCTCCATTCACTGCAGGCCACATGGACGCAGATTCACTTATTCAAAGTCACCTTCTGATCACAGAAGAACACACCTCATCACACACTTCATCACACCCCTCAGACCCCAGACAAGAGAAATTCCAAACTATATGGCCTTTTGATATCCATCTTCTCTCTGTCTCACCCTACGGGTTTAACCCCTATGCTTCTCTCAAATACCTTTGGATAATTAAGTTGCTTGCATCATGGAGAAGAACTGTCTTGTATCTCATCAATTCCTGTCATACCAGCCCCCTACCTTAGGGGCATGCCGACCGTTAAGAAACCTGTAATTTCTGACATATTTCAAGAATAATTCCCTTTGTTTGGTTTTCTATTTAACTCATGTCCACCTTGCTAATAAACAAGTTCTGAGTTCTGAGCACGCTGAAGAGCTCCCCGGTGTCTTACTTCGTGTCACCCCTGTCACGAGGGAGAAAGAACCGGTCTGTTACCTTTCCCCTGGAGATCACCCCGCCAGAGACCCGACACCCATGGTCCTCCAATTGTCGGCCCCCACCCAGGGTGCCCGAAACCCCAGTCCTCTCATAATCCCCAAATTGTCGGTCCCCACAACTCCATCTCCCCTATGATCCCCAAATTGTCGGTCTCCACCCGGGGTCCCCAAAACCCCATCTCCCCCATGGTCCTCCAATTGTCAGCCCCCACCTGGGGTCCCCCAAACCCCCGTCCCCCCATGGTCCCCCAATTGTCAGCCCCCACCCGGGGTCCCCCAAAACCCCAGTCCCCCCATGGTCACCCAATTGTCAGCCCCCACCCGGGGTCCCCCAAAACCCCAGTCCCCCCATGGTCACCCAATTGTCAGCCCCCACCCGGGGTCCCCCAAACCCCGGTCCCCCAATTGTCAGCCCCCACCCGGGGTCCCCCAAAACCCCAGTCCCCCCATGGTCACCCAATTGTCAGCCCCCACCCGGGATCCCCAAAACCACCGTCCCCCCACGGTCCCCCAATTGTCAGCCCCCACCCGGGGGTCCCCAAAACCCCCGTCCCCCCACGGTCCCCCAATTTTCAGCCCCCACCCGGGGTCCCCCAAAACCCCAGTCCCCCCATGGTCACCCAATTGTCAGCCCCCACCCGGGGTCCCCCAAACCCCGGTCCCCCCATGGTCCCCCAATTGTCAGCCCCCACCCGGGGTCCCCCAAAACCCCAGTCCCCCCATGGTCCCCCAATTGTCAGCCCCCACCCGGGGTCCCCAAAACCCCCGTCCCCCCATGGTCCCCCAATTGTCAGCCCCCACCCGGGGGTCCCCAAAACCACAGTCCCCCCATGGTCCCCCAAATTGCCGGCCCCCACCCGGGGTCCCCCAAATTGTCAGCCCCCACCAGGGGTCCCCCAAACCCCCGTCCCCCCATGGTCCCCCAATTGTCAGCCCCCACCCGGCGTCCAGGAACCGCCAGTCCCGCCCGGGGTCCCTGAGTCGCGACCCGAAGCTCCATGTCGCGGAGCGCCGCCCCACGCGGGGTCCCCAAGCCCGGGCCTCTCGGGGAAGCCGCGCGCTGGCCAGTCCCGGCGGGAGCGGCTCCGAGCGCTGGGGGCCGGACTCCGGGGGGCGCGGGCGGCCATTGGTGGAGGGGCGCGCGCTGAGCTCTCCCATTGGCTGCGGCGTCCGGCGGGGCGTGGCCTCGGGGCCGGGCCGGAGTGCGGCGGAGTCCGCCCCGCAGTGGCGCCCGGCTGGACGGAGCGGGCGCGGCGCCATGGAGCGCGGGCTGGACGCGGCGCGCAGCTTTCTGGAGCAGCTGGAGGCGCGGGGCGGCCGGGAGAGGGCGGGCCTGGCCGGCGAGTTCAGCGTGAGTGAGCGGGGCGCACGTCGGCTTCTCGCGGCCCCGCACCCGCAGCCTCCGCCCGCAGCACCCACCCCGGGGGCCGGGTCCCGGGAAGGGCGGGCGGCGCCCCGGCGCTGCGCGGCCGCTGCTCCCGCTGGACGGGGGGCTCCGACAGGCCGGGGCGGGTGGGGTGGGGAGGGGAGAGAGAGAGAGACCCGATCCCCTGCCTGTGAGTTGGGGGACTCGAACCCGGGCCCTTGAGCATTGTGATCTGTGCGCTTCACCGGGTCGTGCCGCGCCACCTCTCAGTATTTCACTTATTTGTTGGACAGACAGACAGAAGCCGAGATGGAAGGGTAAGACAGAGACGAGGGGACCGCGTGTAGAGCTCAGCCCTGCTCCTGGGCACCTCCTGGGCTTCCACTTTATGGTGGTGCAGGGGGTTGAACCTGGGACCTGGAACCTCAGGCATGAAGGGTTTTTCTTTTTTTTCTTTTTCTTTTTTCTTTTCTTTTTTCTTTTTCTTTTTTTTTTTTTTGCCTCCAGGCTTATCGCTGCAGCTGGGTGGAATCCACTGCTCCTGCAGGCCATTTTCCCCTTTTTTGTTGTTGTTGCCCTTGTTACTGATGTCATTATTGTTGGATAGGACAGAGAGACATGGAGAGAGGAGGGGAAGACAGAGAGGGGGAGAGAAAGACACCTGCAGACCTGCTTCACCGCCTGGGAAGCGTCTCCCCTGCAGGTGGGGAGCCGGGGGCTCGAACCGGGATCCTTATGCCGGTCCCTGCGCTTTGCGCCACCTGCGCTTAAACCGCCGCGCCACCTTCCGGCCCCCAATTTTTTTTATTTTTTAACCAGAGCACTGTTCAGCTCTGGCTTATGGTGGTGCAGGGGATTGAACCTGGGTCTTGGGAGCCTCAGGCGTGAGAATCTCTTTGCATACATCTACCCCTGCCCTATATTTAAATTTAAAAAATATTAGAGAGAGAGAAGGCAGAGAGAGAAAATGAAAGACCACAGCACTCAAGCTTCCTCCAGTGCGACAGGGACCAGAGCGGTGCTTGAACCCAGACTGCACACATGGAAAAGCCGTGCGATGGCCAAGCAAACTATCAGACCCACGTCACACAGCTGGGGAGGTGGCTCCATGGGGAGAGTGTTGGACTTAAAAACAGGAGGGCCTCAGTTCCGTCGCTGGCATAGCATGTGCCAGAGTGATGCTCTGGTTTTTCTTCCTCTCTTGTGTTAATAAAAAAACAAATCCTTAGAAATAAATGAGTAGGGGACAGGGGTAGACAGCATAACGGTTATGCAGAGACTCTCGTGCCTGAGGCTCCAAAGTTCCAGGTTCAATCCCCCGCACCACCACAAGCCAGAGCTGAGCAGTGCTCTGGTTAAAAAAACAAAAAAAAGAGTAGGGCTGACCAAATAGCTCACTTGGGTAGTGCTGCTTTGCTGTGTACACGACCCAGAGAGCCCCACTGCGTGGCAGGAAGCCTTGGTGCGGGTGTCATTTTGTCCATCTGTCTGTCTGTCTTGTCTATGTAAAAAATGTGTCGGTACGCATCACACTCCAAGCCTAGTTCACAGTGCAGTGTCACACAGGTGGTGGAGGTGTGAATTTATCATGCCCCTTGTGGTGACTTTGCTGTCTCAGCCTGGTGGAGAAGGCACCCCAGGTCACTACTAGGAAGGTGTCCCTCCACTGAGCCAGGCCCAGGCTGCTTGGGGGTCTTCCCTCCGCTCACCCACGCAGCGCTCGAGACCCTCGAGTGCCCAGTGTCCAGGGACCGACTGACTGGGCTCTGCCTTTCTGCTCCCGCCTCCCTCCCACCAGGACATCCAGGCCCGCTCAGTCTCCTGGAGGGCAGACAAGGTGTACTCCACCGAGGCCGGCAGCCGGCCCGAGAACGTGAGGAAGAACCGCTACAAAGATGTGCTGCCCTGTGAGTGCGGGGGGCTCCCCACATCCACGGTCCCTCCTCAGCTACTGGTGTCACCACTGTACCCCAAGTCCATGTCTCCCACTGCTCTCCCCTGACCGTGTCCCACCCCCACCCGCAGCACCCGGTCTGTGTCTCTGGGTGGGCTCTCCCAGGGGTGTTGCCTGCCTCCGGGGATCCTCCAGGAGATGTCCTTCAGACCGAGTCTCTCCCTTCCCCTGCCGGCAGATGACCAGACTCGAGTGACCCTCTCCCTGCTCCAGGAGGAGGGACACGGGGACTACATCAATGGCAGCTTCATTCGGGTCTGGCCGGGGGTGCCCAGAGGGGGGACCGTGGGTGGGGGAGGAGGACTGTGGAGCCCTGGCAGTGACCTCGGCCTTCCCCTAGGGCGTAGATGGAAGCCATACCTACATAGCCACGCAGGGACCCCTGCCTCACACGCTGCTGGACTTCTGGCGCCTGGTCTGGGAGTTTGGGGTCAAGGTCAGCTCCCAGGGAAGGAAGGACGAGGCGGGGCCTTCTGAGTGTCCCCCAGACCTGCTCCTCCCTACCCCAGCCCACACTACCTGCCTCTCTCCTTGGTCCTCTTGTCCAGGTGATCCTGATGGCCTGTCGAGAGACAGAGAGCGGAAAGGTGAGTGTCCTGACTCCCTAAAATGCACGGCCTGTGCCCGGGGGACTCTTGCTAGCAGACCCCCATCGCAGAGCTCAAGAACCCAGTCCTCCGTGTGTCCTCCGCATGCTCTGCTTGTCTTTTTGGTTGTCGCTCTCTTGTTCTTTGTAATTTTTAAAGAATATTTATTTATTTATTTATTCCCTTTTGTTGCCCTTGTTGTTTTATTGTTGTTATTGATGTCACTGTTGTTGGACAGGACAGAGAGAAATGGAGAGAGGAGGGGAAGACAGAGAGGGGGAGAGAAAGACAGACCCCTGCAGACCTGCTTCACCGCCTGGGAAGCGACTCCCCTGCAGGTGGGGAGCCGGGGGCTCGAACCAGGATCCTTAGGCCAGTCCTCTTTTTTTTTTTTTTTAAATTTTTTTATTGGGGAATTAATGTTTTAAATTCAACAGTAAATACAATAGCTTGCACATGCATAACATTCCCCAGTTTCCCATAGAACAATACACCCCCCACTAGGTCCTCTGTCATCCTTCTTGGACCTGTATTCTCCCCCCACCCACCCACCCCAGAGTCTTTTACTTTGGTGCAATACGCCAATTCCAGTTCAGGTTCTACTTGTATTTTCTTTTCTTTTTTTTTTTTCCCTCCAGGGTGATTGCTGGGCTCGGTGCCTGCACCATGAATCCACCGCTCCTGGAGGCCATTTTTCCCCCCTTTGTTGCCCTTGTTGTGGTTATTATTATTACCATTGTTGATGTTGTTCGTTGTTGGATAGGACAGAGAGAAATGGAGAGAGGAGGGGCAGACAGAGAGGGGGAGAGAAAGACAGACACCTGCAGACCTGCTTCACCACCTGTGAAGCGACTCCCCTGCAGGTGGGGAGCCGGGGGCTGGAACCGGGATCCTCACGCCGGTCCTTGTGCTTTGCGCCACCTGCGCTTAGCCCGCCGCGTCCCGCCCGGCTCCCGAGTTTTCTTTTCTGATCTTCTTTTTCAACTTCTGCCCGAGAGTGAGATCATCCCATATTGATCCTTCTGTTTCTGGCTTATTTCACTCAACATGAATTTTTCAAGGTCCATCCAAGATCTCTCTCTCTCTCTCTTTTTCTTTTCTTCAGAGCTCATACCTCCAGATGGGCAGCCCCTCTCCTGCCCATCCCAACCCCAGTCTGCACCATCAGGGATAAGCCTCACACCTCTCTTTCCACCTCTCTCCCTTTCCTTCACTCTACTCTGAGCACTTTGCTCACTTTGTCACTGAGCCCGTGTGCCTGGGCTGCCTCTTCCCTGGAGATGGCTTCCCCTGGCTTCAGTTTGTACTTGCCGCTACTTCCTTCAGTGGGACCTTCCTGAATCATCCACTGTTTGAAACTGCCAGCGCTCTGGATCCCTTTCTTGCCCTGCTTTTTCTTTCCTTTGTAATTTTTTTATTATCTTTATTTTTTTTATTTATTGGATAGAGACAGCCAGAAATTGGAAAGGTAGGGTGAGACAGAGGGAGGGCAACAGAGAGACACCCACAGCACCACTTAGGAAGCTTTCCCCCTACAGGTGGGGATCAGGGACTTGAACCTCGGTCCTTGTGCGTTATAATATGTGCGCTCAACCAGGTGTGCTACTTTTGTTTGTCTGTTTTGTTTCACCAGAGGGGAATACCTCTGGTTTCTGGTGAGACTGGGGTTTGAACCTGCAGCTCTGCTGCCTCAGGCATGAAGGTCTTTGTGCAGAGCCACTGCACTAGGCCAGCAGCCTGCTCCTTTTTCTTGATATTGTAGTTCTTACCAACTTCGAATGTGCAAGATAACCTACAGATATGTTATGCACCGTTTATGCTCAGGGTCCCTGATGGGCAGATAAGTTCCCCGAGGACAGGTGTCTTCGCTTTGCCCAGTCGCACAAAGTACTTACATTAAATATCTCTTATTACCGAGGGCACATGGTTTGAACCTCCTGCCCTGCTCCGCGGGATGGGGCAGGTCTTGCCTGGGGGAGGGGAAGCTGTCTGTAGTAATGCTGCCTTTTGATTTTGGACATCTGTGCTCTCTGTCTCTCTGAAATCAGCCTCACTAGAGTCAAGACGGGCTCATTTTAGCTGGGTTACTGCACTTGTCCTGCTGCCTGGTTTTTGTCAATAAAACATCTTAGGACCTGGCTATGTCTCCTTATTGATGAATTGTCTATACTGATAGGGTGACAGAGTCTGACATTTACAAACTAAGTAGATTATATGACTTGCAAAGTCATCTGGAATATTCCCTTTTTGACCTTTTATGTGAAGAGGAAGCCAATCTCTGAGATAGTGGTTCCTCATTTTTATTTCTTTTTTTAAAAATATTTTTTAATATTTATTTTATTTATTTATTTATTCCCTTTTGTTGCCCTTGTTGTTTTATTGTTGTAGTTATTATTGCTGTCATTGTTGGATAGGACAGAGAGAAATGGAGAGAGGGAGGGGAAGACAGAGAGAGGGAGAGAAAGACAGACACCTGCAGACCTGCTTCACCGCCTGGGAAGCGACTCCCCTGCAGGTGGGGAGCCGGGGGCTCGAACTGGGATCCTTATGCCGGTCCTTGTGCTTTGCGCCACCTGCGCTTAACCTGCTGCGCTACAGCTCGACTCCCATTTTTATTTCTTAATAGCAGTCATTCCCCGTTTCCCACTTACCTCCACCTCAGGTGCCCCCAGTCTCCTGCTGTCTACCTGCCTCCTCTGGATCTCTCAGCTAGACGGACTCATGAGAGGGATGGTCTTCTGTGACTGACTTCTTTGACGTAGAATTATTATTATTTTTCTTACTAAAGTTCATGCATATTGTAGCCTATATCAATATCTCACACCTTTTCAGGATTGGCTAATATTCGATTGAATGGAATCACTACATTCTATGTATCCATTGATCTGTAGAACTTGAGCTGCCTTTGCATTTTGGCTACTATGAGGAATTCAGCTGTGGACATGCATGTTAAAGAACTGTGTAGATGTTACGTTTCTGTTTCTCTCAGTTGTATACCTAGAAGTGGAACCTCTAAGTCCAACAGTAACTCTATTTTTAGAATTTTGAGGAACTGCTGAAATTTCCTCGGTGCCTTCATCATTTTACCTCCCAGCCAGCAGTGTTTTGGGGTTCTCATCCACTGCTGTAGCCTTTTTGTTTTGGTGTTGTTGCTAGGCCGACTATTTGTTTATTTATTGTAGTTTTTTTATTAGTGTTTTCTTTTTTATATATTTAGTTATTCCCTTTTTGTTGCCCTTGTTGCTTTATTGTTGTAGTTATTATTGTTGTTGATGTCGTTCATTGTTGGATAGGACAGAGAGAAATGGAGAGAGGAGGGGAAGACAGAGAGGGGGAGAGAAAGATAGACACCTGCAGACCTGCTTCACCGCCTGTGAAGCGACTCCCCTGCAGGTGGGGAGCGGGGGCTCAAACCGGGATCCTTACACTGGCCCTTGTGCCGTGCACCACCTGCGCTTAGTCACCTGCGCTTAGTCTCCCGCGCTACTGCCCAACTCCCTTATTAGTGTTTTCATAATGAATGACAGGATTGTGGGATAAGGGGAAATACAATTCCATACAGTTCCCAACACCAGCATTCCATATCACATTTCCTCCACTGGAAGACCCCCTACTCTTTATCCCTTTGGTAATATGCACCAAAGATCTTTTGGGGGGGTGCAGAAGGTGGAATGTCTGGCTTCTGTAATTGCTTCTCTGCTGGACATGGGTGTTGACTGTTTGACCCATCCCCCCAAGCCAGACTGATATTTTTGGATTCAGAGAGAGAGAGAGAGAGAGAAAGAGAGATGGGGTAGGCATCACTGCACAGAAGTTTTCCCTTATGCAGTGGGTCATGTGGATGGCAGACTCGGTGCCTGCTTACCTGGGTGAGCTATCTTGCAGACGCAGCTGCTTTTATCTATTTGTTTATTTTTTTTTATAATCTACCTATTGGGCATGAAGTGGTACTTCTTTGTGTGTGTGTTTTTTTTTAATTTCCAAGTATGGGTAACTATACATACAATAAAATGTGAGGTGTACAAATCGGAGACAGTAAGTACATTCACGGCGTTGGACAGCTACCCCTACTATCTACGTTCAGAACATGTTCATCATCCCAAACAAAAACTGTACCCAGCCCCCTCCCCAGCTCCTGGTAGTCTGTTGGTCTACTCTAGGAACTGCATATGAGCAGAATCATGCAACCTCTGTTCTTTTGTTTCTGGTGTATTTCATGTGGCATAATCTTTTCAAGGTTCATCCATGTTATATAGACTTAAGAATTTCATTGTCTCTTTTTTAACCATTTTTTTATCTTTTAAAATATTATTTATTTATTATTGGATAGAGACAGACAGAAATTGAGGGTGGGAATAAAGAGGGAGAGAGGGAGACACCTGCAGCCCTGCTTCACCCCTCGTGAAGCTTTCCCCCTGCAAGTGGGGGCCAGAGGCTTGAACCCAAGTCCTTGTGCACTGTAATATTGTGCCCTTAACCAGGCGCACCACCACCTGGGCCCATTTATTTATTTATTTTAACCATTGCATCACTCAGCTCTGACTTACGGCAGTGCTGGGGATTGGGTCTGGGACATCAGAGCCCCGGGCACGAGACGTTTTTCATAGTCATTATACCATCCGTCTTCACAGCCCGAATTCCATTCCTTTTTCAGCTGAGCAGCATTTCTTGTATCTCTGTTACTTACTGTGCTTTGTTTATTCTTTCTTCTGTGGATGGACATTTGGGTTGATTCTGCCTTGTAGCCGCGTTGAATAATGTTGCTGTGGTCATTGGTGTAGAGGCTTTCGTTCCTGGTTTTGTTTCTTTTGGTATCAGCCTCAAAATAGAATTGCTGAATCATACGGCAATTCTGTGCTTTTTTTTTTTTTTTTCTTCCTACAGTGACCACAGCATCTTACATTCTTAGCAGCTCTGCACAAAGGTTCCACTTTCTCCATATACTCGCCCACACTTGTTCTGGACTTTACTAACCATTCACATGGGGGAGGAAGTGGCCTCTTGTTGTGGTTTGTATTTACATCTATTAATGATAAGAACCTATTTTCCTGTGTTTCTCTTTCTACTTGTACATAGTGTTTGGACAACTGGTCCAGCCCTTTTCTCATTTTTAAATTGGATTGTCTTTTTATTCTTCAGTTTTTTAAAATTTACTTATTTAATATTTATTTATTCCCTTTTGTTGCCCTAGTTGTTTTATTGTTGTAGTTATTGTTGTTGTCATCGTTGTTGGACAGGACAGAGAGAAATGGAGAGAGGAGGGGAAAACAGAGAGAGGGAGAGAAAGATAGACACCTGCAGACCTGTTTCACCGCCTGTGAAGCGACTCCCCTGCAGGTGGAGAGCCGGGGGCTCGAACCGGGATCCTTACGCCGGTCCTTGTGCTTTGTGCCACGTGCACTTAACCCGCTGCGCCACCGCCTGACTTCCATGTTATTCAGTTTTTTAAATACATTATTTATTAATTAGATAGAGACAGAGAAAAACTAGAGGGAATGGGGAGATAGAGAAGGAGAGAGAGAGAGAGAGAAGTCTGCAGCATTCTTCACTGTTTATGAAAACTCCTCCCTGCATGTGGGACCAGAGACTTGAACCTGAGTCCTTGCACATTATAACATGTCTGTTGTACCAAGTGTGCCGCCACTTGCCCCTTTTTTTTGAGTCCTTGTACCGGGACCTCATGCTTAAGGATCCAGTGTTTTATCCGCTGTGCCCCCTCCCGGACCACAGACAGACGTTCTTTAATTTTGAGAATTCTCAACTACTTATGGTTTGCGTGTGCTTTTGGCATTATATTTAAAGAGAAATCATTAGCTATCCAAAGCTCACTACACGAATGTACTCCAAAATTTTCTGTAGGTGTTTATTTTATTGTCCCATCTCTTACATTGAGGTCAGGCTCCTTTTGAATTCATCTTTGTCAGTGGTATGAGATGGTATGAGGTAGGGTCCCAACTCCAATATATATATATATTTTTTACCAGAGCGCTTAGTCAGCTCTGGTTTATGATGGCACTGGGGACTGAATCTGGCGTGAACCTCTAGAGCCTCAGGCATGAGAGTCTCTTTGTATGACCATTATGCCATTTACCCTGCCTGCTCCCCCAACTTCATTCTCTCGCGTGCAGATACTGGGTTACCCCAGCTTTCCCACTGAACGCTCCCGTGTTGATCATGAATTTGACAGCTTTATTTCTGAACTCAGTCTGTTTCCTTGAGTGATTTATCTGCCTCTCTGTCAGTATTGCAGGGCGTTGACATTGCTTTGAAATGAGAACTTCTGAGCCCTCCAGACCTGTTTGTCTTTGGTCAGGATTATCTGAGCTAGGTGGGGGTGGGCGAGCGCACACGTCAGTCACCGTGTGCAAGGACCAGGCTTCAAGCTCAGGACTCTGCCTGCAGGGAGGGTCTTCATAAGCAGTTTCTCTCTCCCCCTTCCCTCTCAATTTCTCTTTGTCCTCTCAAATAAAATAGAAAGAAAGAAAGAAGGAAAGAAAGAAAGTAGCCACTGGGAGCAGAGGATTTGTAGTGTCCCGAGCCCCAGTGATAGCCTTAGTGGGGAAAATAAAATAAGATAAATAAAATAAAATATCATTGATGTAGTAGGCACAGGTATATGTGCTGAAAAAGGCCCGTTATTGCTAGGTTGGGTAGGGATAGCGCCCGCAGTAAAAGCTCCGGGTCTTGGGACTTGGGCGGTGGCGCAGCGGGTTAAGCGCACGTGGCGCAAAGCGCAAGGACCGGCGTAAGGATCCCGGTTCGAACCTCGGCTCCCCACCTGCAGGCGGTGAAGCAGGTCTGCAGGCGTCTGTCTTTCTCTCCCCCTCTCTGTCTTCCCCTCCCTCTCTCCATTTCTCTCTGTCCTAGCCAACAACGACGACATCAGTAACAACAACAAAAAATCACAAGGGCAACAAAAGGGAAATAAATTAAAAAAAAAAAAAAGCTCTGGGTCTTGAGTCCCTAATGAGCCCCATGTGGCCACAGTTCACAGAAGGCCACCCCACCCGGTGACTCCACGAGAAACCTTTGGAAGCCGGAGCCTCACACCTTGTTTCCTTCGGACTTTGTCCTGCACGCCTCTTGTCTTTACCTGTCGATTCTTTTCTCCCTTCAATAAATTATAACCCTGTACACAGCTCAGTGAGCCTCTCCGATGGGCCATCCATCCTGAAGTGTGGTCTCTCAGCTGTTCAGACAGGGGCTGTTGTGAGCTTCTTTGTGTAGCCAGGAGCTCAGGTCTCCCTGAGCCCATGTGAATTTAACACAACAGGGCTCTGCCCTCTGGCCCCCGTTCTGGCTGTAACAATACCCCTCCTGGCTGCCTTGGACTGAACTTCTGAGCTGATGCCCCCTCTTCACTCCCACCCTCTCCCTGTTGCCTTTTGTAGAAGAAATGTGAGCGGTACTGGGCCCAGGAACAGGAGCCCCTGCAAATCGGCCATTTCTGCATCACCCTGGTGAGCTGGGCACATGGACATCTTGTCCTGGGGGACCTTGAGGTCCTGGGACATTTCTCGGGAGACTCCCAAAGGCAGACAATCCCCCGCAGTCTCCCCACACTTGGGGGATGCTGGTATCAGTGTGCAGGCTAGAAGTAAATATATATATATCTGAGAGAGGAGGGAAGAAAGAATCAGAGCATCACTCTGGCAGTTGAGACCAGGGACTGAACTCTGGGCCTCATGCTTGAGAGGCCAGTGCTTTATTCATTGTGTTACCCTCTATGCCACAAAGCTATTAAAACTGTCTTAGAACAAAAAAATCTTCGTAGTTAGTGAGATGTTTTATTTTTTATTAGTGAGAAAGATAGGAGGAGAGAGAGAGAAAAAAAAAAAAAAACCAGACATCACTCTGGTACATGTGTTGCTGGGGATTGAACTTGGGACCTCATGCTTGAGAGTCCAATTATTTATCAGCACTACCTCCTGAGCCACCTTAATGGGATAAAAAAAAAAAAGCCTATTGCTTTATTTGATAGGTCAGAAAGAAATTGAGAGGGGAGGGGGAGGTAGGGTGGGAGAGAGCCAGAAAGACCCCTGCAGCCCTGCTTGACCACCTAGGAAGCCTCCCCTGCAGGTGGGGCCTGGGTGCTTGAGTCCAGGTCCTTGTGCGCTGTGATGTGTGGACTCAGCGGTTGTGTGTGTGTGTGTGTGTGTGTGTGTTTTCCAGAGTTCTGGTTCTTCTGGTGCTGCTGGGGCTTAAACCTGCAACCTCAGAGCCTCATGCCTCAAAGTCTGTTTGCATAACCATTATGCTGTCTTCCTAGCCCGTAGGTTTTTAATCTATGAATTTCCTCAAATGTTAACTTCATAAACACCACAGGGAGATGGTCTTGTTAAATTAAATTTTCACATAGGCTGTTTGCAATTGACTTTTTAAAATTTATATTTATTTATTCTCCCTTTTGTTGCCCTTGTTGTTTTAGTTATTATTGTTGTTGTTATTGATGTCGTCATTGTTGTATAGGACAGAGAGAAATGGAGAGAGGAGGGGAAGACAGAGAGGAGGAGAGAAAGACAGACACCTGCAGACCTGCTTCACCGCCTAGGAAGTGACTCCCCTGCAGGTGGGGAGCCGGGGGCTCGAACCGGGAGATGATTTTTTTTTTTTTAATCTTCGATGCTTTGTTTTCTGCCAATGTGTTTCTGACACTTAGATCTCTCTCTTCTTCCTCTTCCCACCTGCCCCACATGCGCAGACAAGAGAGGCGCAGCTGAATGAGGATATCAGGATCAGGACTCTGCAGGTCACCTTCCGGAAGGTACAGAAGGGGGAGGAGCAGGCTGCTTTGTGGGGAGAAGCTGTTTCCTGTCTCTATCTCATCTGTAAAAAAGAAAAATTAAAGGAAGGCTATTAATAAGTAGCTATAGGGAAGTTCAGTGACTGGGCACTGGACTTGCCAGAGGCTCTAGGCTCCATTCCGGGCTCCACCATCTCTGTGAGTCATTTTGTCAGACTATATGGCTGGTTGAAATGGAAGAAGGGTAAATCTGTTTTATTGTTTGTTTTGTTTTCTTCTGAACTGGGGACTTCTGGATGTAAGACTTTACTGCTCCTGGGCTGATTAAAAAAAGGAGGGTGAGGGAGGCAGTGGCACACTCAGTTAAGCGGACATGATACAAAGCGCAAGGATTCTGGTTCGAGCCCCCGGCTCCCCACCTGCAGGAGAGTCACTTCACAAGTGGTGAAGCAGGTCTGCAGGTGTCTTATCTTTTCTTTTCCTCTCTATCTACCCCTCTTCTCTCAATTTCTCTCTGTCCTATCCAATAAAATGGGGGGGGGGAATGGCCACCAGGAGCAGTGGATTCGTAATGCTGGCACCAAGTCACAATGGTAACCCTGGAGGCAAAAAAAAAATTTTTTTTGGTAGGGGCAGAAAGAGAAAGTGAGAGACCGCAGCACCAAAGTTTCCTTCGTTGCGGCTTGAACCTGGGCTGTGCGCGTGGCGAAGCAGTGCATTGTCCGAGTCTGCTCGTCTGCTGGCCCCTGTACTGATTTTTTTTTTTCACCCAGAGAGAAAAAGGTGGGCAGAGAGAGACATCACAGCACTGGAACCTCATCCAGTCCAGTGGCTTCTTCCATGTGGTGGCAGGGTTTGAAGCCCAGCTGTGTGGATGGAAAGGCACTTACCTGGTGAGCTCTCTCTGCTCACTCATTAAAGTGAATCCTCTTTCTCTTTCTCTTTTTTTAAGAAGAAAAGATCTATTTTATTTCTGGGAGAGGGAGATGGACACACCAGAGCGCCACTCAGTCGTATGTGGTGCTGCCGACTGACTTGGGGCCTCGCGTGACCCGAGTTTGCACTGTGCTTATGGAGCCATTTCTCCGAGTACTGGAACCGGGTCTGGCCAGTGCTCCGTCCTTTCTTTCCATCTTATTGTAATTTATTTACTTATTAATGAGAGAACCAGAGCATCAATGAGTAACATGCAACACCAGGGCTTGAACTTGGGACCTCATCCTGACGAGCACAGTGCTTTGTCCACTACACCACTCACGGGCTGCCTTTCCTTCTTTTTTTAATATTTATTTATTTATTTATTTATTTATTCCCTTTTGTTGCCCTTGTTGTTTTATTGTTGTAGTTATTGTTGTTGTCGTCGTTGGACAGAGAGAAATGGAGAGAGGAGGGGAAGACAGAGAGGGGGAGAGAAAGACAGACACCTGCAGACCTGCTTCACCGCCTGTGAAGCGACTCCCCTGCAGGTGGGGAGCCGGGGGCTCGAACTGGGATCCTTATGCCGGTCCTTGCGCTTTGTGCCATGTGTGCTTAACCCGCTGTGCTACCTCCTGACTCCCACCTTTCCTTCTTTTTGATTCTATTCCAGGAGTCCCGTTCTGTGACCCACCTGCAGTACATCTCTTGGCCAGACAGAGGGGTCCCTAGCCACCCCGAGCACGTGCTCACCATGGTGGAAGAAGCCCGCCGCCTCCAGGGAGCTGGCCGGAGCCCACTCTGTGTCCACTGCAGGTTGAGGAAATGGGTTTCCCAGGGGCTGCGGAGACAGTGGGGACAAAGGCGGTGTGTGGGGAGGCGGGCGGAATGGCGCAGGGCTTGGGGCCCATCTGGCAGCTGCAGTGCCCGCGTGGAGATGCCTGAACCCACACTTGCTCTCCTGCAGCTGCCGGAATCGTTAGTATTCACTGAGCTGAGGCAGACCATGCCCACAAATGGAAGCGGGCCTTTCTTTTCTTTCTTCTTTTTTTTTTTTTTTAATTGCCACCAGGGTTGTCACTGGGGCTCCATGCCTGCATGATGAATCCACCACTCCCTGCACCCACTTTTCCCCTTTTACTTGATAAGAGAGAAATTGAGAGAGGAGGGGTGATATCAAGGGAGAGAGACAGAGAGACCCCTGCGGCTCTATTTCACCGCTCATGAAGTTCCTGCGGGTAGAGACTGGGGGCTTGAACCCAGGTCCTTGTCTACCAGAATGTGTTTGCTCATAGGGTGTGCCTTGCCTGGACCTCTAGACCCTCTTTCCTTTCTTTTTTCTTTCTTTCTCTCTTTCTCTCTCTCTCTCTCTTTTAGCATACCGCTGCTTAGCTCTGGCTTATGGTGGATCATGGGATTGAACCTGGGACCTCAGAGCCTCAGGCATGAGAGTCTTTGGCATCACCACTGTGCTATCTACCCTGGTACACGTGTTTTATTTCTTTTAAAAATATTTATTTCTTTATCCCCTTTTGTTGCCCTTGTTTTATTGTTCTAGTTATTATTGTTGTTGTTGCTGCTGCTGTTATTGTTGGACAGGACAGACAGAAATGGAGAGAGGAGGGGAAGACAGAGAGGGGGAGAGAAAGACAGACACCTGCAGACCTGCTTCCCCGCCTGGGAAGCGACTCCCCTGCAGGTGGGGAGCCGGGGGCTCGAACCGGGATCCTTATGCCGATCTTTGTGCTTTGCGCCCCCTGCGCTTAACCTGTTGCACTGATTCCCAAGTGTTTTAGTTCTTTTTTTTTTTTTTTTTAAAGCTTTTATTTATTTATTAATGAGAGAGAAAGAACCAGACATCACTCTGGTACATGTGCTGCCGGGGATCGAACTCAGGACCTCATGTTTAAGAGTCTGATGCTTTATCCACTGCGGCACCTCCCAGACCACTATTTCCTTTCTTTTTAAATTTTTTTTTAATTTTAAAATATTTATTTATTTATTCCCTTTTGCTGCCCTTGTTGTTTTAGTTATTATTGTTGTTATTGATGTCATCGCTGTTGTTGGACAGGACAGAGAGAAATGGAGAGAGGAGGGGAAGACAGAGAGGGGGAGAGAAAGACAGACACCTGCAGACCTGCTTCACCGCCTGGGAAGTGACTCCCCTGCAGGTGGGGAGCCGGGGGCTGGAACCGGGATCCTCACGCCGGTCCTTGCGCTTTGCGCCTCGTGCGCTTAACCCGCTGCGCTACGGCCCGCCTCCCTATTTCTTTTCTTTTTAAAACAGTTTTGTTTTTATTAGTGGTTCACAAAATCACAGGTGCAGTTCCACACTGTCCCTGCACTAGTTTTGTGTCCCCATTGCCTCCACTGGAAGCTGCAGCAATTCTCCCAGCGTCTGCTATGTCTATGACTGTCTCTCTCTCCATATATTCCTTTTCCTTTTTGTAATTTTTTTTATTTGTAAAAAGAAAACATTGGCTAAGCCATAGGATGAGAGGGGCACAACTTTGCACAGTTCCCACCACCAGAACTCCGCATCCCATCCCCTCCCCTGATAGCTTTCTCATTCTCTGTCCCTCTGGGAGTATGGACCCAGGGTCATTGTGGGATGCAGAAGGTGGAAGGTCTGGCTTCTGTAACTGCTTCCCCGCTGACCATGGGTGTTGACAGGACGATCCATACTCCCAGCCTGTGTCTACCTCTCCCTAGTGGGGAAGGGCTCTGGGGAAGCAGAGCTCCAGGACACATGGGTGGGGTCGTCTGTCCAGGGAAATCTGGTCAGCATCCTGCTGGCATCTGCAACCTGTTGGTTGAAAGGAGAGTTAACATACAAAGCCAAACAAATTGTTGGCAGTCATGGACCTAAAGGCTGGAGTAGTGCAGATGAAGAGATGGGGGGATGGGCTCCTCCATTTTGTAGACAGCTAGTAGGCATATTTTAATTATATTCCAAAGGGCCTGTGGCTGTACTAGTTTTTTTATTTTAATTTTAATTTTTACTTCTGAACCTGAAATCTGATTGTGGATCCAAGTTATTGTCTGTGTAGATGATGTCATTTGGAAAAAGGAACAGAAAGCTGGATCAGGGAAGAGAGTAGCGCCCTAATATGGGAAAGGTGTATAAATATTGTTGACTGTAAACCCCATCAATTTGATTTGGTTTGGGGCCCATATTCAGCTTAGGAGCCTGTGTGACCTCTGCATTCCTGTAGATCTGAGCTCACATTCTGTGGTCATGAGTAGGAATGTTCCAAGCTGCCCCAATATCAGGACCCATCTTCCTCAGGTGTAGCATAGTGTTGTTGTGGTGGTCTGGTGTCGGGCTGCACCGCGGAGAAGAGAGCGGACGTCCAGAGCAAAGGGGTACACAAATCTTTATTATAGGATGGGGGGGTTTGGTTCAGACCACGTGGAGCCAGCCGGCAATGGCCGACCACGGGGGGGGGGGGAGCAGGGAGCGAGACCTCAGAGAGGGAGAGCTGAGAGCCCAGAGAGAGAGGGGGGGGTGAGGGGGCTTTTTATTGGGCGACAACCAGGGGTGACGTGTAGGGCCAGGATTGGTTGAAGGGGGCAATGCTAGGGTTTTGTGGGGCATAGAAAAACCTGGGGGCAGAGACTGCATCAGAATAACTCCTCAGCAACAGCACAGAGTATGTTGACCAGTCTCCCTTCAGAGGATGGAACATTCTCCACTGTTGTTGATTCAAGTTGAGGGCAAGGTCCTATGGGGGTCCACAAAGGGGTCTATTTTGTTGTTCCTGATAGAGACGACTGATAACAATGGAGAGAGGGGTTTATTCGAGGTCTAGGCCCATCATGTCTGTTTGGGAATCTCCGGACTCAATTAGGGCCCCAGCTGATGGGATGGCCTGATAGTGACTAAAGAGTCATCGTTAAAGTCTGCCAGTCTCTTGCCCTTATTCAGCTTTTGCAGTCCTTGCTTTGCTAAGGTTAGCTTTGGAGTGAGAGAACTGTAATAGGAAATAGGTGAGGAGGGTGTCTAAGTCTAAGTAGACACTATTTCATTATGAACTTGATACTGACTCACTACAGACTATTGTGTATTTTTGCTTTTAGGTATATATTTTGCCCTAATTTATGGATACATGTGAACATATGCTCTATCTTATGGGACCTGGTCTATATCTAGGTTTTGGGACTTTGTTAGGAAGTGAACCTCCTGGAATGGAATTAGAGAATCCTATCTTCTTCTAGCATTTGCCCTTCTTTCGTAGCCAGTCAACAGCGTCACGTTGAGCCTGATGTAAAGTTTCGAGACCTCCTTTGAATCTGGAGAGGTGGCAGTCGTTGACTATGTGGGTCATAGTCTGTCTGTAGTCTGTCTGTAAAATCCTATGAAAGGAAAGGTCTTACCTGAGTAATGAGGGTGAAGGGTTGACATTCCACGCCTAATGTCTCTGGACACAGTCTGAAGTGAAACATGCTGAGGTGGCACTCCTTGTGTTGATTAGGTTGGCATTGGCAGATGCAATATCATTTGGTATGAACTGAGAGAAGCATGCAGGAAAGTGAGCCCCACCCTAGAGGTTCCAGGACTGGGGGAAATACAGGCTCTATAGTGGAAGCAGGAGGTTCCTGCTGTCTTAGGGTTAAGGCAATAGATAGCTATTGCTATAATCACATTATTTGGCAATTGGGTTAACTTTGAAATATCCCTTTGTTAGGATTTGCTGTATCATACATAACAGCACCATAATTTATGTCCTTTGACATTATTTGTTTATAGCTGTGCCACCAGTTGCTTCTGTTCTCCCTGGTCTAAACTTTTAAGAGAGTCAACATATCAAAGACTCAGCCTATGTATCAAAAAGACTCAGTCTGTGCTTTAAAAAGTTTGAGACATTCGATCAATTTTTCCCCTCTCATATTAATTAAATAGTGACTTATATGACTACAAATAAATAGGAGTGTACAGAAACACCATTCCAACCACCAAAAGACTGTGTCCCATCCTTTCTCCCCTCTCCCCCCTCCCATGAAGCCAGACATCCACCCTCACCCTCCACCCAGGGTTTTTACTCTGGTGCCCTACTCCAAATTTAGTCAAATCCTGTTTTTAGTTTCCCTTTCTGTTCTTCTTTCTCAACTTCTGTTGATGAGTGGGACCATCCCATACTCATCTTTATCTTTCTGACTTAGCTCACTTCACATCATTCCTTCTAGCTCCGTCCAAGATGGGTCAGAGAAGGTGGGCTCATTGTTCTTAACAGCTGCGTAGTACTCCCCATTTTTCTGTGCTCCTGCCTTCCCTCCCATGTTAAGTCACAGCCACAGCTGTCACTCCTTCTGAGTGTCCTTCCTCTCTCTCTGAGTGCTGACAGAACTGGGTTTCAGTCCTCTAGTCACCTGCCCCTAGTATCCCCCCCTCTGGAGTTAAGGGTTCTTTTTCTAAGCCATAACCCAGGGAGTTTGGGAGCTAGAGGGTGCTGCAGAGAGTCTCCCCCAGGAGGGTTCTCATCCGGGAACCCAGTTGCCCCACTTCAGAGGGGTGGCAGGCTGGCCCTGACAAGCTCTCTCTCCTTTGGCCTCAGTGCAGGCTGCGGCCGCACAGGTGTCCTGTGCACGTTGGATTATGTGCGGCAGCTGCTCCTGACCCAGGTACTCAGAGTGTGTGAGTGCGGGGGCTCTGTCTGTGTCAGTGGGGCGCTGCCCTTGAGGACCCACACAGGGCTGTCCCGTCCCCTAGGCCATCCTGCCGAACTTCAGCCTCTTTGATGTGGTCCTGGAGATGAGGAGGCAGCGGCCCACAGCCATCCAGACAGAGGTAGGTCGCCCGCTCCTTCCCAGGACAAGGGTCCCCCTCCAGTCCGGGGCCTGGGGGCTGACCCTCGACCCTCCCCCCAGGAACAGTACAGGTTCCTGTACCAGATGGTGACTCAGATGTTCCGAGCAGCACTCCAGAACGTCAGCCCCCAGTACCAGAACCTCAAGGAGGTACTGAGGACCCACCCGTCCCAGGCTCCTGTCCTGCTCCTGTCTAGTCCTGGACGAGCCACCTCTGTCTCCTTGTTTCTCTCTCAAACTGCTCGTCACAGATGCGCCGCACCCAGCCCTGCATGAGGCCCTGCATGAGGCCCCGGTGCTTTCCTCTGACCCCTCAGCCCTGCATGAGGCCCCAGCTCTTTCCTTTGACCCCCAGCCCTACATGAGGTCCCAGTGCTTTCCTCTGACCCCTCAGCCCTGCATGAGGCCCCAGCTCTTTCCTTTGACCCCCAG
The DNA here is from genome assembly GCF_950295315.1 of Erinaceus europaeus. NCBI lineage: Eukaryota > Metazoa > Chordata > Mammalia > Eulipotyphla > Erinaceidae > Erinaceus > Erinaceus europaeus. The sequence continues at coordinate 75,162,548 of NC_080179.1, read as the reverse complement.
CCCTACATGAGGTCCTAGTGCTTTCCTCTGACCCCTCAGCCCTGCATGAGGCCCCGGCTCTTTCCTTTGACCCCCAGCCCTGCATGAGGCCCCGGCTCTTTCCTCTGACCCCCCAGCCCTGCATGAGGCCCCGGCTCTTTCCTCTGACCCCCCAGCCCTGCATGAGGCCCCGGCGCTTTCCTCTGACCCCCCAGCCTGTCCCCTCCGCTATTTCTCCAGAATTGTGCCCCACTCTACGACAACACCCTCTCCCTCCGGACGCCCCAGACCCTACCGGCCTTACCCCGGCCCTCCAGCGGTGAGGTTCTCAGGTATTGATGTCACCTCATTCTTCCCTTTGTACGCTTTAAAGCACCAGCCTTCCCTTGCTGTTCAGTTCACCAAACACAGGCTCTTTCCTTTCTTAAAAACAAATGGAGTAATTGATTAATTAATGAGAAAGACAGAGAGAACCAAAGCAACACTCTAGCACATGCGATGTTGGGAACTGAGTTCAGGACCTCATGCTTGAGAATCCAATGCCTGGAGCACACACACACACACACACCCCTCCACACACACACACACACACACACACACCACACACACACACACACCACACACACACACACACACACCACACACACACCACACACACACACCTCCACACACACACACACCAACACCACACACACACCACACACACACACCACACACACACCTCCACACACACACACACCACACACATACACCCCTCCACACACACACACACACACCTCCACACACACACACACACACACACACCCCTCCACACACACACACACACACACCTCCACACACACACACACACACACACACACTCCACACACACACACACACACCACACACACACCTCCACACACACCTCCACACACACACCCCTACACACACACACACACACACACACACACACACACACACTCTCTCCTTCCTTTCTTCTTTCCTCCCCCCTCCCCCCTCCTTTTCTTTCTTCCCCTACCCTCTCTCACTTTCTCTGTTAGTCTCTGTCGGGCTGAAGCTTCCTTCACTGCAGTAGCCTGTACCTGGGCCAGGTGCGTGTCAAAGCGGCGCAGTCTCGAGGTGTACTGTAAACAGCTCTTTTATAAAGACATCTTATGGGGGGGAGCAGGCGATGCTTCACCTGGTCGAACACACACGTTACAGTGCACGAGGACCCTGGTTCAAGCACCAAGTCCCCACATGGGGGAAAGCTTCATGAGTGGTCAGACAGGTCTGCAGGTGTCTCTCCCTCCCTCCCACTCTACCTCTCTGTTTCCTCTCAGTTGCTTTCTGTGTCTATCCAATAAAAAATAAATGCCAAAAGTTTGCCTGAGTAAATTCTAAAAAAAGGAAAAGCAAAACAAAACGAAAACCCCATTAGTTAAGGCGAGGGGGGCAGGGAGACGCAGTCCTGGCGCGGCACAGCGTCTGGAACTGGGCTTGAGCGGGAGGCCCCGGCCCGGCCCGGCCCGCAGTCTGGGTCCCCATCCCGGCGGGTGGCTGCAGCCGGCGCCCCTCTCTGCAGCCCGCACTCCTGCCCCCTGCCATTCGGGGCGACCCGTCCCTGCCCTCCCCGTGCCTGCCACTTCCTCCTCCGTAGCCTGCGGGCCCGTCTGCGCGCCCGGGGCCTCCAGGATCCCGACCCGGCCCGGGGCTCCTGCGCCCGGCTCGCCCCGAGCGAGCGGCGCCCCCAGCGCCCCCAGCGCGGGCGGGAAGGCGGGAAGGCGGGAAGCGGCGGCGGCTCGGCCCGGGCTCGGCCCCGGCCGCTCACTTCCTCCGCCGCCCGCAGGAGCATCTCGGTGCCCCGGCCGCCGGCGCCCGCCATGGCCGACACGTACGCGGTGGTGCAGCGGCGCGGGCCGCCCGGGGGCGCGGGGGCGCAGGCCGCCCATGGCCCGGACCGCGCGCTCTACAGCCGGGTGGCGCCGCGCGCCAGCAGGGCCCCGGGGGGCGCCGACGACCCAGGTGAGGCGGGGAGGGGTCGCACCCCGGGAGCCCTCGGGCCCTGCGCCCAGCCCGCGCCGGTCGCCCCCGGGAGCGCCCCTCTGTGCAGGGGGCGGGGGGGGTCCCCAGATCACGTCGAGGCTCCCCCGGGCACCCCGGAAGACCTGCCCCAATGCGGGTGCGCCCCCCCCCCCCCCCCGGCTGGCGTGGGCTTCTGCAGGAACCCCGGGTTTCTGCCCGGGTCGCCGACGTGTCCGCCCTGCGCCCCTGCTCGCCCCCTTGCGCCCCCGGGACAGGGGAGCCCCTCTGCCCCAGGGGGCTGCTCCCCGTCTGATGGCGGCGTCCCCCCCCCCGCCCCCGCCCCCGCCCCCGGGCACCCTGGAGGTGCACACGCGCTCCGCTGGCTGTGAGGCGGACATGCCCACTCTGCACCCGCAGGTTCGCGCCCCGGCGCTCCAGCCGGTTCTCTGCCGTCCCCGGAGTGTGCCCCTCTGCCCAGGACGGACGGGGACCCTGGGCAGACGGCTGGGGGTCCGGTGGCACCCGGCGCCTACGAGGATGTGTCCAGCCGAGCTCCAGGCAACGGGCTCGGTGAGTCTGGCCAGCCCCGCGGCGCTTTGGGGGCTGGGGGTGTCAGCTGGTGGCCCTCCCCAGCCATGAGGATGTGTCTGCCTGCAGTCAGCTGCAGGAGGAGCCTTGGGCCTTGGGAGTCACTAGCGGGGGGGGGGGGGGGTGGGGGGGTGGGGGGGGTGGTCCTTGCCTCACACACACCCTGCCCTTCTCCCCCAGGCTTCAACTTGCGCATCGGGAGGCCGAAGGGGCCCCGGGATCCTCCTGCGGAGTGGACCCGGGTGTGAGCGCTGTGCCCGGCCTGCCTGGCCCTCATCCAACTACTTTGTCCCCGAGATTGAGGGCTGGAGGCCCGGCACGTGGCAGTGGTAATGGCTCTACTGCAGACGACGCGACAACGGACTCCAGGTGGCAGGACCATGGCCCTGGGTGTCGGGACTCCTGTGCAGTCTCTGAGCCCCCGGGCTGATCTCCAGGCCTATGCTGGGGCAGTGCCCTGGACTCCCTCTACCCTCTTTTCCATTAAATAAATATTTGGGGGAAAAATGCCTATTAGGAAGGGTTCCTATTCCAAGGGGCCAGGTAAGCCTCTCTGGTTATCAAGGGCAGCACAGAGATGGAAGGAACCCTGACACTTCACTGAGGACTACATGAGGGACAGTTCATCTCAGTGTCCCAGTGTCCCATGTGGACCCACAGAAGTATGGACCCGGAGAACAACAGACATTCTACCATTCAGGCTTGAACCAAGGCCAGGCCAGGCCAGGCAGACAGTCTCAAGCAGGCAGGTCAGAAGATCCCTGGGTGAGCAGACAGACAGATAGACTTCTAGCCTGGACAGTCATACCTCCAGACAGCAAGCTTCTCAGAGGGGTGGGCCACAGTCAGACGGACCACCCTCAGCAAGACAGACCCCTCACAGACAGATACCTGCTTCATGAATTCCCACCAGGACAGGGCCAGGAATTCTACAAACTAGACAGAACAGAAGCTCCCACCCCCCATCCCAGCTGTATAGACCCAACCCCAGATGCGCACTCAGGCTTCGAGGGCCCGGAGCCTCTAGGCCCCAACCAGCAAGATTCCAGCTAGGCAGGGAGGTGCACCTTGTCAGATGGCCCTCAGGTGACGAACCAGGACCATACCGACCAGCTTCCAGCTGGGCAGGCACGGCCGACCAGCTGCTGACACAGCCTCCTGCTAGCCAGATGGGCTCAAGTGAAATTCTGCTGGGGTGGAAGGACAGGGCCCTGCCGAGAGTGCTGGAGAGGGCCAGGCTACCTGTGACAGAGCTCAGCGGTGTTTTCTTTGTAATTCTTCCTTGAAGAAGCTCTTCTGCTGTTCATCGTCCATGTGTGGAAATCCTGCTATCCCCAGGATTTTTTGTATCTATTTATTGGATTGAGACAGCCAGATATTGAGAGGGTAGGGGAGATAGAGAGGGAGAGAGGCACCTGCAGCCCTGCTTCCCCACTTGCAAAGCTTTCCCTCTGCAGGTGGGGACCGGGGTCTTGAACTTGGGTCCTTGCACACTGTAACATGCGTGCTCAGCCAGGTGCGCCAGCTCCCCCGCCCCCATGCTGTAGATTTCTGTCTGTCTGTTTGTTTTGGTGGAGGACCATCTCCAGGGTTTCATTGCTTCAGGCTGATTGCTTTCAGACAGATAGCGGAAGAGGGAGAGAGGGAGAGAAACCACGGCGCCAGTACAGTAAGGGCCAGGCTTAAACATTCCTTGTCTTTGACAAGACAGAGTAAAGTTGAGAGTGAAGAGGGAGACAGAGATGGAAAGAGAAAGAAAGACACCTGCAGTCCCGTGTCACCACTTGTGAAGATCTCCATGCAGGTGGGAGCCAGGGGCTTGAATCCGGGTCCTTGCTTATGGTAATGTGTTTGCACAAACAGCTGGACCACTGCCCAGCCAAGGTGTGCAGTTTCTCTTCTCCCCATGCCAGAAGTCAGCACACCACACCCTATACTAATCTTTCCTCTTTCTCCACCACGGGGCATTGGCTCCTCTCCCTGCTTTTTAGCCCCTTCCCACCTCCCCCCCTTAGAGTCCCTGGTATTCTGCGATAGACCATACATCGCTTCTTATTACAGTTTCACCCTGTGGGCCCCCCTTTTTTGTTTCTTTTATTAAAATTTTTTTAATATTTATTTGTTTATTTTCCCTTTTGTTGCCTTTGTTGTTTTTTATTGTTGTTGTAGTTATTCTTGTTACGTATGCCATTGTTAGATAGGACAGAGAGAAATGGAGAGAGGAGGGGAAGACAGAGAGGGGGAGAGAAAGACAGACACCTGCAGATCTGCTTCACCACCTGTGAAGCGACTCCCCTGCAGGTGGGGAACCGGAGGGCTCGATCCAGGATCCTTACACCAGTCCTTGTGCTTTGCACCACGTGCGCTTAAGCCACTGTGCTACTGCCCGACTCCCCCCTTTTTTGTTTCTTAAGTCCCACCTGTGAGTGAGCTTATTTGTCCTCCTGATGACACTTAACATGATTCTCTGTAGTTCCGTCTAACACGTGACAAAGGAGACAACGTTGTAACTTCTGGCAGCTGAGCAGAGCCCCACTGTGTATCCAGACCGCAGCTTCCTGAATCACTCATTACTCACTGCACATCTGGGCTGCTTCCACATTTTAGCTATTATGTGTAGTGCTATGGTGAGCATGGGTGTGCTTAGATCTCTTTGAATAAGTGCCTTTGTGTTCTTTATATAGATGCCAAGAAAAGCACAAAAAAAAGTGTACTTTTTTCTGTAATGCTTTACATCTCAAAAGTATCAAGTCTTTTTTTATTTGGGCTTCAGACAGTATAAAAGGTATAAAGTGAAGGGCGTAGCTAGTTGTCTCCCCCTCCCCACGGTAGGGTAAGTGGCTCAGCCGGGTACCTTCTTGTGCCAGCATGTTCTCCTGGGCTGAACCTCGGTGGTTATCCTCCCCCTCCTCCTGACACCGGCCACATCTGGCAGCCTCGACATGCTGCTGTCACCCTGTGTTCTGCCACATTGCCTGTGGGCGGACTTTAAGTCCTTCTCCCTTTCACTAGCCCAGTACTGACATGAACACAGTTGCTCATTTAGCTCTGTACACTTTGGTAAGTGGCTCTGCAGAGCTTCCCTTTAAAAAAGTCAACGATGTATGGCAGGGTGGGAACCAGAGCTTTACTCTGGTACATTTAACACCAGGGATCAAACTCAGGACCTCATGCTTGAGAGTTCAGTGCTCCATTCACTGCACCACCTCCTGGGATCTTGTGTTAGAACTGCTTCAGAAGGAAGATACTTTTTAGTCTGGGCAGCAACATACACACACACAAACACACACACACACACACACACACACACTGGGCTTCAAGATCTAGTGTTAGAATTGCTTCAGAAGGAAGATACTTTTCAGTCTGGGCAGCAACACACACACACACCAAGCAAAACCCTAAGTTTGTCAGTATTTGCATAGGGAAGTGGACACACACACACACCCAAGCATAGGGAACATAGGGAAGTGGACACACACACACCCAAGCATAGGAAGTGGACACACACACACACACAACCATAGGGAAGTGGACACAGACACACACACAAGCAAAACCCTAAGTTTGTCAATACTTGCATAGGGAAGTGGACACACACACATACACACACACACACACACCAAGCAAAACCCTAAGTTTGTCAATACTTGCATAGGGAAGTGGACATACACACACACACACACACACACACACACACACCCAAAACTCTAAGTTTGTCAATACCTGCATAGGGAAGTGGACACACACACACAGACACACACACACAAGCAAAACCCTAAGTTTGTCAATACTTGCATAGAGAAGTGGACACACACATACACACACACACACACACAAGCAAAACCCAAAGTTTGTCAATACTTGCATAGAGAAGTGGACACACACATACACACACACACACAAGCAAAACCCTAAGTTTGTCAATACTTGCATAGGGAAGTGGACACACACACACACTCACAGACACACACACACACACACACACACACACAAGCAAAACCCTAAGTTTGTCAATACCTGCCTAGGGAAGTGGACACACAGACACACACACAAGCAAAACCCTAAGTTTGTCAATACTTGCATAGGGAAGTGGACACACACATACACACACACACACACACACACACACAAGCAAAACCCAAAGTTTGTCAATACTTGCATAGAGAAGTGGACACACACATACACACACACACACAAGCAAAACCCAAAGTTTGTCAATACTTGCATAGGGAAGTGGACACACACACACACTCACAGACACACACACACACACAAGCAAAACCCTAAGTTTGTCAATACCTGCCTAGGGAAGTGGACACACAGACACACACACAAGCAAAACCCTAAGTTTGTCAATACTTGCATAGGGAAGTGGACACACACACACACACACACACAAGCAAAACCCAAAGTTTGTCAATACTTGCATAGAGAAGTGGACACACACATACACACACACACACACACACAAGCAAAACCCAAAGTTTGTCAATAATTGCATAGGGAAGTGGACACACACACACTCACAGACACACACACACACACACACACACACACACACACAAGCAAAACCCTAAGTTTGTCAATACCTGCCTAGGGAAGTGGACACACAGACACACACACAAGCAAAACCCTAAGTTTGTCAATACTTGCATAGGGAAGTGGACACACACATACACACACACACACACACACACACACAAGCAAAACCCAAAGTTTGTCAATACTTGCATAGAGAAGTGGACACACACATACACACACACACACAAGCAAAACCCAAAGTTTGTCAATACTTGCATAGGGAAGTGGACACACACACACACTCACAGACACACACACACACACAAGCAAAACCCTAAGTTTGTCAATACCTGCCTAGGGAAGTGGACACACAGACACACACACAAGCAAAACCCTAAGTTTGTCAATACTTGCATAGGGAAGTGGACACACACACACACACACACACACAAGCAAAACCCAAAGTTTGTCAATACTTGCATAGAGAAGTGGACACACACATACACACACACACACACACAAGCAAAACCCAAAGTTTGTCAATAATTGCATAGGGAAGTGGACACACACACACTCACAGACACACACACACACACACACACACACACACACACACACACACACACACAAGCAAAACCCTAAGTTTGTCAATACCTGCCTAGGGAAGTGGACACACACACACACACACACACACACACAAACACAAACAAAACCCTAAGTTTGTCAATACCTGCATAGGGAAGTGGACACACACACACACACACACACACACACACAAGCAAAACCCTAAGTTTGTCAATACCTGCATAGGGAAGTGGCTGTTTTCCCTGCTTTGACCACCAGGGGCGGCTACTGAGCACTCCTCTTGTGAGGTCGCATCATTTCTAAGTTACCAGGCTGAGTGCACCCAGTGTGCAAGGACCCAGCTTCAGCCCCCCGGGGTCCCCATCATACGCGGTGAAGCAGTGCTGCAGGTTTCTTTCCCTCTATCCTCACTCCTTTCAGTTTTCCTTTGCCTCTATCCAAAATAAACAAGTCAAAAAGTAAATAAGGTGTGGGTCGGCGGTGGTATGCCCGGTTAAGTGTGCACATCACCCGGCTTAAGGACCCGGGTTGAAGCCCCAGCTCCCCCCACCCTCTGCAGAGGGTCTGTGAAGTAGGTCTGCAGGTGTTCCTTTCTCCCTCTTTTTTTTTTTTAAATATTTTATTTATGGGAGTCGGGCGGTAGCGCAGCGGGTTAAGCGCAGGTGGCGCAAAGCGCAAGGACCGGTGTAAGGATCCCGGTTCGAACCCCGGCTCCCCACCTGCAGGGGAGTCGCTTCCCAGGCGGTGAAGCAGGTCTGCAGGTGTCTATCTTTCTCTCCCCCTCTCTGTCTTCCCCATCTCTCTCCATTTCTCTCTGTCCTATCCAACAACGATGACAACAATAAAAAACAACAAGGGCAACAAAAGGGAATAAATAAATTTAAAAATATTTTTTATTTTCTAGAGACAGAAATTGAGAGGGGTAGGAGGCGATAGAGAGGGAAAGAGACAGACACCTGCAGCCCTGCTTCACCACTTGTGAAGCTTTCGCCCACTGCAGGCCTTGAACCTGGGTCCTTGCACACTATAAAGTATGCACTTAACCAGGTGTGCCACTGCCTGGCCCCTTTCTCCCTCTTTCTATCTCTCCATCCTCTCTCAGTTTCTCTCTGTCCTACCTAATAAAATGAAAAAAAAAAAAAAAAGGCCTCCAGGAGCAGTGGGTTCATAGTGCCAGCACCAAGCCCCAGCGATATCACTGGTGCCAATTAAAAAATAAATAAATAAAGCATATAATCTTTAAAAACGGAATTATTAATGAGCTGAAACATTTACTATGCCTTTTTCTCGGAGTTAACATTCATAAATTTTTTTGTCATTTTTTTTTGCACTGGATTTGTTCCTTTCTTTGAAAATGTGCTTTGCAGATCAAGAACAATGATGACCATCAGTATGAAAGATTTATTATTTTTTTAGATTTTATTTATTAATGAGAAAGAAGGGGGACAGAAAGAACCAGACATCACTCTGGTACATGTGCTGCCAGGGATTGAACTCAAGACCTCATGCTTGAAAGTCCAGTGCTTTACCCACTGTGTCCCGGACCACGAAAACCATTTTTCTAAAGGATCAGTGAGAACCAGAGGCTGCTCAGCTGTGGCTGTGTCATGCCCAGGGCCTCAGATGCACAAGTCTTGTGCTTCAGTGACAGTCAGATTTAGAGGTTAAGAGACCACAAGTGCAGTGTGGATAGTTAAAACGTGATGAAAACACAGCTGCTTTGACCCATTGCCCCCACTTAAGTGAATTTGTTAAAGAAAAAAACGAAGACAAAAACTCAATCAACAGTATTCATTTCTTTTTCTTTTTCTTTCTTTTTTTTTTTTTGCCTCTAGGGTTATTGCCGGGGTTTGGTGCCTGCAACATGAATCCACTGCTCCAGGAGACCATTTTTTCCCCCTTTTGTTGCATTTTTTTTTTAAAAAAATCATTGATGTAGTTATTATTATTGTTGTTATTGTTGTTGCTGTCGTTGGATAGGACAGAGAGAAATGGAGAGAGGAGGGAAAGACAGAGAGGGGGAGAGAAAGACAGACACCTGCAGACCTGCTTCACTGCCTGTGACGCGACTCCCCTGCAGGTGGGGAGCCGGCAGTGCCCTGCCCCTGAGCCCAGCCCTCTGACTCCATATGCAGCTTCAACTTTGATCCCCTCAAATCAGGGACACATGGAGGCAGCCCCCAGCAGGCACTGTGTCTGCAACGCCAGTTTATTTATTTATTTACTTACTGCAGTGCCAGTTTATTTAGATATTAGATTAACAATGAATGAATAGGGGGCCAGGTGGTGGCGCACCTGGTTGAGCGCACATGTTACAGTGCGAAAGGACCCAGGTTCAAGCCCCTGGTCCCCAACTGCAGGGGGAAAGCTTCATGAGTGGTGAAGCAGGGCTACAGGTGTCTCTCTGTCTCTCTCCCTCTCTATCTTACCCTCCTCTCTCAATTTCTGGCTGTCTCTTATCCAATAAATAAATAAAGCTAATATAAAATTTTTTTAAAAAAAGAATGAATGATAAAGCAGGAGCATTCAGATAATCCTTTGTGATGAAAGCTATGCGGATGTGACCTCCTCTCAAAATACCGTATTGGTGTGCATTATTTTTAGACTGCAGCAGATGGGGTAACTGAAACTGCTGAAAGCAAAACCACAGGTTAGGGAGGGAAATATATATATTTATGTGTGTGTGTGTGTGTGTGTTAGGGTTGGGTTAGGTTAGGGTTAGGTTAGCTCTTAGTGCAGATGCTGGTGTTAGGTGCACATCTGGCTACAGCTGGTCCATAGGTGACCATATACATGCCACCGAGGTTATTGTTGGGGCTATTTGCCTGCACAGTTTCACCACTTCTGGAACCCCTGTTTTTAAGGAACTTATTTATTTATTCATGAGAACAATAGGAGGAAAGAACCAGACATCACTCTGGTATATGTGCTGCCAGGAATCGAACTAGGGCCTCATGGTTGAGAATCCAATGCTTTATCCACTGCACCACCTCCCGGTCCACACCCTCCGTTTTTTTAAAGTAGGGTGTGAGTAATATACACAAAGAGGAGAGACATTGTAACACCTCTGCACTGTTCACAGCACTCCCCCTTGCCGGCACTCCTATGTGGTGGCCAGGGCTCCAGCCCCAGACCTCACATATGCTGACCTGTGCACTCTGTTGGGTGAACCCTTTGCTGGCCCCTGTGTCTTTTCTTTGTGTCAAAATTAACCCAAGAACAATTCAGATTTAAAGGGAAACTGTCTATTAGAGCCTCTGTGGCTACCCCCCACCCCTGGACCCACATCACATACCATTATTTATTAATTAGTTAGAAACATAGGAGGAGAGAGAAATAGCCAGACATCACTCTGGTACATGTGCTGCCAGGGACTGAACTTGGGACCTCGTGCTTGAGGGTCTGATGCTTTACCACTGCACCACCTCCTGGACCATGAAATATATATATATATTTTGTTTTTGTTTTTATTTATAAAATGGAAACACTGACAAGAACATAGGATAAGAAGGGTACAATTCCACACAATTCCTACCACCAGAACTCCGTATCCCATCCCCTCCCCTGATAGCTTTCCTGTTCTTTATCCTTCTGGGAGTATGGACCCAGGGTCATTGTGGGATGCAGAAGGTGGAAGGTCTGGCTTCTGTCATTGCTTCCCCTCTGAACATGGGCGTTGGCAGGTGGATCCATACTCCCAGCCTGTCTCTCTCTTTCCCTAGTGGGGCAGGGATCTGGGAAGGTGGGACTCGAGGTGGGGGTCATCTGCCCAGGGAAGTCTGGTTGGCATTATGGTAGCATCTGGGACCTGGTGGCTGAAAAAGAGATAAGATAGAAAGCAGAACAAATTGTTGACTAATCATGAACTTAAAGGCAAGAATAATGCGGATGAAGATTTGGGGTCTCCATTTTGGAAAAAGCTGGTAGGTCTATTTTAGGTCTATTCCAAGGGGTCCATGATCCAACTAGTTTTTGCCTGAGCCTGACAGCTAATATGCATGTGACCCTAAACTATTGTCTGGGGAAATGGTGTCACAGTTGGAAAAAGGACTAGAAAGCTGGATCAGGGAAGAGAGTAGCTACCAGATATGGGGAAAGTATATAAATATTGTTAACTGTAAACCCCATTGATCTGATCTGGGGCCCATAGTCAGCATAGGAGCCTGTGTGACCTCTACATCCCTGTAGGTCTGAGCTCACATTCTTTTTTTAAAAAAATATTTATTTATTTGTTTATTCCCTTTTGGTGCCTTGTTGTAGTTATTATTGTTGGTATTAATGTCGTCCTTGTTGGATAGGACAGAGAGAAATGGAGAGAGGAGGGGAAGACAGAGAGGGGGAGAGAAAGACAGACACCTGCAGACCTGCTTCACCGCCTGTGAAGTGACTCCCCTGCAGGTGGGGAGCCGGGGGCTTGAACCGGGATCCTTCCTCTGGTCCTTGCGCTTTGTGCCACGTGCACTTAAGCCACCGCGGCACTACCGCCCGACTCCCTGAACTCACGTTCTGTGGTCACGGCTAGGAACATTCCAGGCTGTGCCAGTTTCAGGACCCATCATCTTTGGGTAATAGGCAGAGTATGCTATCCAACCTCCGTTTGGAGAATGGAACAGTCCCTACCATTGTCGATCCACAATGAGGGCCAGGTCCGATGGGGCCCACAGAGGAGTCCATTATGTTGACCCTGATGGAGATGACCAGTGAAAGTGGAGAGAGGGATCTGTTAGAGGTCTAGACCCATCATGTTTGTGTGGGAATCCCAGGACTCCCTGACTAGGGCCCCAGGAGGATATATATATATATATATATATATATATATATATATATATATATAGTGTATTTATTCCCTTTTGTTGCCCTTGTTTTATCGTTGTAGTTGCTGTTGGATAGGACAGAGAGAAATGGAGAGAGGAGGGGAAGACAGCGAGGGGGAGAGAAAGACAGACACCTGCAGACCTGCTTCACCACCTGTGAAGCGACTCCCCTGCAGGTGGGAAGCCGGGGGCTTGAACTGGGATCCTACTGCCGGTCCTTGTGCTTTGTGCCACCTGCATTTAACCCGCTGCGCTACCGCCCAACTCCCCGAGGAAATATATTTTTTTACCAATGAAACACCTGGATGAAAATAGGTGCTCTGAGTGCAGAGGCTGGTGTGAGGTGCACATCTGGCTACAGCTGGTCTAGTATCCCGGAGCACACCTGCTTTACTCCAGAGGAAAATTGGGACATCTTTGCCTCTGAAAGTGGAGACACTAGTGATTGTCTTCCTATACCTCTCCCTCTCTGATAACCGCTCCTGTAATGGCATCTCTTCTTCTGACTTTGACCTCCTCTCCCCTTCCACAGTGAGGATCCCATGCTTCCCTTGGGCCATGTTGATATTCAGGATAATTACCCTTTGCTGGATTACCTAACTAAATTGTGGGTTCTGGTGAGTTAGTTTGTCGGCCACTGATGTTAAGGGACGATCCATGAGGAAGCAAAGTGAGGTCTTCTGCTAGACAGTTTCATTTTTAAACAGACACAGGTTGTGCTTAATTAGTTCAGGTCATTTTTCCAGAAGAGGGAGGTAGCATTCTATTCGCCACGATCTGCTCTCTTCCGCCACCTGGTGGCCTCTTTGCAGCCTTGCATATATATACAGTGCCTTTCTAGGGGAAGAGTAATTACTTAGTGACAAGCCAAGCGCTCAGAAATACCAGCGCCCTCTGTGCTGAGTGCCGTGGGGTAGGAAGGCAGCCCCAGGCTTGCATCCTCCAGTAGAAAGAGAATCTGACCCCTGGCACTCAGCACATATATGGAGCTCCAGGGGTGGACACTGTGTAGAAATGTAACCCTTTTATCCTATGGTCTTCTCAGTGTTTCCATTTTACAAATACAAATAATAAAAGTAAAAGAAACATTACTTACTCATTAGTTAGAAGGAGAGAGAGCCAGAGCATCACTCTAGCACATGCATTGCCAGGGACTGAACTCAGAACCTTATGCTTGAGAGTCCAGGGCATCGGCTCTCAGACCACATGGTGGTGTAGTTTCACAGTGAACTGAGCTATGGCAGTAGTGCTCACGCACTCACGCACTCACACACTCACTCACACTCACTCACATACTAGGAATGTTGGACGACAGAGCAGGCACCCTCCCAGGCGAGCTAGTTCACTGGCTCAGATACTGTTTTGTTTTTTCCCTCCAGGGTTATTGCTGGGGCTCAGTGCCTGCACCATGAATCCACTGCTCCTGGAGGCCATCCCCTCCCCCTTTTGTTGCCCTTGTTGTTGTAGCCTTGTGGTTATTATTGTTGTTGTTGATGTCGTTCGTTGTCGGATAGGACAGAGAGAAATGGAGAGAGGAGGGAAAGACAGAGGGGGAGAGAAAGACAGACACTTGCAGACCTGCTTCACTGGGTCACTCCTTTGTTCCCTTGGCTCCTCTGCCATATCCCTGTTCAAGAAGTAAACCTTTAAAAAACTGTCCATTTGGAGGCAGGGGAGATAGAATAGTGGGGATGCAAAAGCCTTTTTCATGCCTGAAGCTCTGAGGCCCCAGGTTCAAACTCCAGCATCACCATAAGCCAGAGCTGAGCAATGTTTTACTGTCTCTCTCTCTCTCTGTGCATCTTTTCCTCTGTATCCTTGTCATTCAAACACATAAAATACACACACACACACATATATTTAAATGTCCATTTGGAGCCAGGCAGTAACACACATGTTACTGTGTGTAAGTAACCCGGTTCAATCCACTGGTCTCCTACCTGCAGGGGGAAGCTTCACAAGTAATGGAGCCGGGTTGCAGATGCCTTTTTCCCTCTCTCCCCCTCTCTCTTTTTAAAATTTTTTTATAAAATATTATTTATTTATTCCCTTTTGTTGCCCTTGTTGGTTTATTGTTGTTGTTATTGATGTCATTATTGTTGGGTAGGACAGAGAGAAATGGAGAGAGGAGGGGAAGACAGAGAGGGGGAGAGAGACAGACACCTGCAGACCTGCTTCACCGCCTGGGAAGTGACGCCCCTACAGGTGGGGAGCCGGGGGACTAAAACTGGGATCCTTACACCGGTCCTTGCACTTTGCGCCACCTGTGTTTAACCTGCTGTGTTACAACTCGACTCCCTTTAATTTTTTTAAATCTTTCTTTATTATATAGAGACAGCCAGAAATGGAGAGGGAAGAGGGTGACAGAGGGGAAGAGAGACAGAGAGACACCTGCAGCCCTGCTTCACCACTTGTGAAGCTTTCCCCCTGCAGGTGGGGACCGGGGGCTTGAACCTGGGTCCTTGCACACTGTAACATGTGAGCTCAGCCAGGTGTGCCACCACCCGGCCTCCCTCTCCTCTCTCTCCTTTTAAACATAACATCTTATTTATTTTATTTTAGAGAGAGACACAGAAAAACCAGAGCAGTGCTCAACTCTGGCATATAGTGGTGCTGGAGATTGAACCTGGGAACTTGGAGCCTCAGGAATGAGAGTCTTTTGCAGAACCATTAGGCTTGCTCCCCAGCCTCCACTCTCCCTATCTCCTCCTTCCCTTTCAACTTCTGTCCCTATAAAAATAAATAAGTAGGGAGTCAGGTGGTAGTGCAGCAGGTTAAGTGCAAGTGGCCCAAAACACAAGGACCGGCGTAAGGATCCCAGTTTGAGTCCCCAGCTCCCCACCTGCAGGGGAGTCGCTTCACAGGCGGTGAAGCAGGTCTGCAGGTGTCTGTCTTTCTCTCCCCCTCTGTCTTCCCCTCCTCTCTCCATTTCTCTCTGTCCTATCCAACACTGACGACAACAATAATAACTACAACAATGAAAAAGAACAAGGGCAACAACAAAAGGGAATAAATAAATATTAAAAAAGAGAAAAACAAACAAACAAATAAGTAAATAAATAAGCCTTCCATCTCCCTATGGGGATCAGTAGGTGCCTGTCTTAAGCAGCGTATGGTTCACATGCCTCTTTTTTGTTCCTGTGCGGATTTTCACTTGTTTGCTTTGCTGTCTGCTTGTTGCCTTGGTCACCCAGGCTCTCTGCCCAGCCTGGCCAGTGCAGCTGCTGTCAGCACAGTAAACACTGCAAGGGAGACAAGGGGCCCAGGTCTCCACCCCCTTGCTGGGTCTCACTGAGGGGACAGTCCTGGAGGCTTTGCTGGCTCCTGTCTGTCACAGCAGGCCATGGTCTAGTGGGCTTCTGGGCTGGCACTCTCACTCCTCAAAGGCATACGCAGAGGGTGGGGACTGCCTGCATCTTCTGTAGTTCCCCATCCTGCGTCCTGAGGCATCAGCACTCAGTACTGGGGTAAGAGACCTCCAGATTCAACTAACTTGGCAGCTGATCTGAACTCCTGAGAGATGATTCTTCTGCCAGCAGCAAAATGACCCGGAACGGCCCAATAATTAGGTAAGATCATTCTAGATCTTCAAGCTAAGAGGGGCATTTCAAAAGCACTCAGAGTAAATTGCAAATCTTTCATGTGTCTTCCTTCTCACTGGGGAATAAGAACATTTTCTGTATCTCAGAATATTTCCAAGCCATAACAGTAACTGAAATGCATAAGTAGTAAAATAATCATATACTATTTAATATGCATTAAATATCCTTAGATGCACATTCTGCTTTATACATGTGCACGTTTCAGTCTGTACGTATATGTTCGTTTTATTCTTAACTCGAGCGCTGTTCAGCTCTGGTTTAGGGTGGTGCAGAAGATTGAACCCAGGACCTTAGAGCCTCAGGCATGCAAGTCTTTTCTTATACCATCATGCTGTCTTCCAAGCCCTAGTCTGTATTTTTTTTTTTAATACTTTCCCTGCTTCCTTTGACGTTTTTGTTCCAGGATTCTGTTTATGAGCAGTTTGTTGTTGCAGACTCTCCACTCAGCAAACAGTAAGAAGCATTTTATTTAGAGTCTCTGAGTTATTTTTACTGCATGTTTGCTTTCCCAAGCGACGCTCACATTCTCAATGTCTTTGAAAAGGTGACCAAAGAGAGAGACACAATGACAGCAGAGGAGAAACCCACAGTGCCACAGCTCTGAAGACCCTGCAGAGAACCCCCAGCCCAGCCTGGGCGGACCCCAGGGCAGGCAATGGCAGCGCTGATGGCTGGAGGCGGCTGGACTCGAGGCTCTACTCCGGGATTCCCCTGGATGGTAAGTAGTCAGGTAGCCCAGCCCACCAGCCCTCCTGGTCTCCTGCTCAGTGGACTTAAAAAAAAAGTCTAGGAAATAAACAGAACGAGAAACTTGACAGAAGACATTTCTATATCTTGAAAGTGCTGACACACAGCAGAGTAACAAACAATTGCTAAAAAAAAAAAGGCTTTGCCATTTCACTAGGGAAATATATTTGCTTTTGATTTTTTTAATTACAGATTGACTATTTTATTTTTTCCCTTTTTTTCCTTTATGGGGTATTAATGGCTTATAGTCGACAGTAAAATACAGTAGTTTGTACATGTGCTTCATTTCTCAGTTTTCCGCATAACAGTTCAACCCCCTCTAGGTCCTCCTCTGCCATCATGTTCCAAGACATGAACACCCCGCCCCCGCCCCAGAGTCTTTCATTTTGGTGCAATACACTATGTATTTGTTTAATATATAATTTTTATTTTAATGAGAGAGACCACAGCACTGCTCAGCTCTGGTTTATGACAGTGTAGGAGATTGAACCTGGACTTGGGAGCTTTAGACATGAGAGTCTTTTTGCATCACCAGTTTGCTACCTCCCCTGCCTTGCACTTGCTTTTAAAAGGGCATTTTGCCCCCCTGAAGGCCCAGAGGGCTGTGATCGAACTGTATACACAACCACTGTCCCAGTGCAGGCTGATAGTGCCGACCCAGTTGGCTTTTTGCAGACTCTCAGGCTTCAGATGAGGTGTATGTGGGGTGTGGGAGGACTTATTTTTTCTGGCATCAGCGCATCTCTGGGTGGTCGTCGCCTGGGAGGCCTGTATTTAATCACTATCGGGGGACTTTACAAGTGAAAGGCAGAGATGGGGGGCGGTGCGAGGCTGGTTCCTGACCTGCCTGTAACTCCCCGCGGGTTTTTTTTTCATCCTTAAATTAACAAGTGGGGTTTACCCGAGCAAACACTCTCAGCAGGGAGTTCATTTTATTGCAGCCCGCATTCTTGGGGCTGGCCTGGGCCCTAAGTCTAGAGATGCCTCTGCGCTCCCCGAGTCCTCCCTGCGCCACCACCTGCGCGCTCACATGAGCCCACCTGAGCAGGTGCTCTCTGTTCCCTCACCTTTGCCCTCACCCGTGCCCTCCACGTACCTCCTGGTCCCCGCTAGCACTCTCGCTAGCACTCTCACCTGCTCCCCAACACCTGTGTCACGTCTGCGACTCTCCGTGTCCTCACCTGTGTCCTCCATCCGCGCCCCAGGTGAGCCCCGACCCTCACCTGTGTCCTCCATCCGCGCCCCAGGTGCGCCCCGACCCTCACCTGTGTCCTCCATCCGCGCCCCAGGTGAGCCCCGACCCTCACCTGTGCCCTCCATCCGCGTCCCAGGTGCGCCCCGACCCTCACCTGTGTCCTCCATCCGCGCCCCAGGTGCGCCCAGACCCTCACCTGTGCCCTCCATCCGCGCCCCAGGTGCGCCCCGACCCTCACCTGTGTCCTCCATCTGCGTCCCAGGTGCGCCCCGACCCTCACCTGTGCCCTCCACCCGCGCCCCAGGTGCGCCCCGACCCTCACCTGTGCCCTCCACCCGCGCCCCAGGTGCGCCCCGACCCTCACCTGTGCCCTCCATCCCTGCCCCAGGTGAGCCCCGACCCTCACCTGTACCCTCCATCCGCGCCCCAGGTGCGCCCCGACCCTCACCTGTGCCCTCCACCCGCGTCCCAGGTGCGCCCCGACCCTCACCTGTGCCCTCCACCCGCGCGTCCCAGGTGCGCCCCGACCCTCACCTGTGCCCTCCACCCATGTCCCAGGTGCGCCTCGACCCTCACCTGTGCCCTCCACCCGCGTCCCAGGTGCGCCCCGACCCTCACCTGTGCCCTCCACCCGCGCCCCAGGTGCGCCCCGACCCTCACCGGTGCCCTCCACCCGCGTCCCAGGTGCGCCCCGACCCTCACCGGTGCCCTCCACCCGCGCCCCAGGTGCGCCCCGACCCTCACCTGTGCCCTCCATCCGCGCCCCAGGTGCGCCCCGACCCTCACCTGTGTCCTCCATCTGCGTCCCAGGTGCGCCCCGACCCTCACCTGTGCCCTCCACCCGCGCCCCAGGTGCGCCCCGACCCTCACCTGTGCCCTCCATCCGCGCCCCGACCTTCACCTGTGCCCTCCATCCGCGCCCCAGGTGCGCCCCGACCCTCACCTGTGCCCTCCATCCGCGCCCCAGGTGCGCCCCGACCGCGCTGCTGCAGGAATGGCGGCACCTGCGTGCTGGGCAGCTTCTGCGTGTGTCCCGAAGACTTCACGGGCCGTTACTGCGAGCACGACCAGAGGAACAGGTGCGCCGGGGACCCGCGGGGCTAGAGCCGGGCCGGGCCGGGGCGGGGCGGGCGGGGGGCGCGCCGGGGCTGACTGGGTCTCTCCCCGCAGCGAGTGCGGGGCTCTGGGGCACGGAGCCTGGGCCCTGCGCGGCTGCCACCTCTGCCGCTGCCTGTTCGCCGCGCTGCACTGCCTGCCACTCCCCACGCCCGGCCGCTGCGGTAAGAGCCCCGGGGACCCTCCCTGTGTGTGCGGGGCACGGTCCTATGCGGGACGCGAGATAGCTCACCTGGACAGTGCTGCCTGGCCGTGTGTGTGTGTGTGTGTGTGTGTGTGTGTGTGTGTGTGTGTGTGTGTGTGTCCCAGGTTCGAGTCCGGCCTCACTTGCCACATTGAAGGAAGCTTCACTGCTGAAATCTCCTGCTCTCTCTGCCTCTCTGCTTCTGTTAAAAAAAAAAAAAAAGAAAAGACATTCATGGGCTGGAAAGACGTAATAACGATGCTGCAAACGACTTTTAAGCCTGAGGTGCTAAGCTCCCAGGTTCAATCCCCAGCACCACCATAAGACAGGACTGAGCAGTGCTCTGGTAAGCAAACAAAATCAAACACAACTCAACAAACAAACAAAACGACATTCCTATCAGCACTTTATGCAACATTTCAGTTCTGCTGCTTATCTCTGCTGGGGGTGGGGGGTGAGGGCGTAATCCTGATTGCCAAGATTTTTTTTTTTTTTTTTTTTTTTTGGTGGGGGGATGCTGGCAGGTGAGCAGACAGCTCACCACTGACGCCCCAGCTGTGGAGGCCAAGGACTCCAGAGCAGGAGGGAATAGGAGTCCATGATACCAGGGCAGGACCTCACACGGCCCCACCAGCCTGTCACTGTTCAAGGCCCCCTTGGACATGAATCCCACGAATGGGGCACTTGGGGTGGGGGTACACACACCCAAACTCAGCACATATGTCCCCTGTGGGACTCAGCAGGAGCCTAAATTCGGGAGGCCAATCAGGAAGACAGCTCTCTCCACTGCTGCAGATGACTGGGGGCCCCACTCTGTGCCTGTCTCTTCTGGCTGGCACCAAGGGACAGAGTGACAGGACCCTTGGATCACCTGAGGGACAGTAGTGCAGCAATGGAACCAAGCCCCCGAGCCCACCTTCCCGCTTCTCTCCTCGCTCACCTCACACCACCAATCCCACAGTCACAGGGCACCACTAAAGCCAGCACAGCCCCTTTAAAAAATATTAATGACAACAAGGGCAAAAAAAAAGGGAAAATAAATATACAAATAAAATATTTAAAAAAATACGTTAATGAGAAGAGCCAAGCCGCGGCACAGCTGGTTAAGCACATGTTTCTCTGAAAAGACCCCCCCCCCCACTGCCACTTTCACGAGTGGTGAAATAGGTCTGCAAGTGCCTGTCTTTCTCTTTCCCTCTCAATTTCTCCCTGTCCTACCTAATAAAATAGAAAGAAGAAAAAACATTATTTTTTAAAATCTTAAAAAAGAAATTTTTAAATATTTATTTTCCCTTTTGCTGCCCTTGTAGTGGTTATTGATGTCGTTGTTGTTGGATAGGACAGAGAGAAATGGAGAGAGGAGGGGAAGACAGAGGGGGAGAGAAAGACAGACACCTGCAGACCTGCTTCACTGTCTGTGAAGAGACTCCCCTGCCGGTGTCTTTCTCTCCCCCTCTCTGTCTTCCCCTCCTCTCTCCATTTCTCTCTGTCCTATCCAACAACAACGACATCAACAACAACTACAACAATTAAAAAAACAACAACAAGGGCAACAAAAGGGAATAAATAAATATTAAAAAAAGAAATTATTGGATTAAGACATGTAAATCAAAAGGGAAGGGGGAAGATAGAGGGAGAAAGAGAGAGAGAGACACCCACAGCACTGCTTCACTGTGTGTGAAGCTTGTCCCCTGCAGGTGGGGACTGGGTGCTCGAGCTAAGGTTCTTGCACACTAGGTAACAAGCGTGCTCTCACAGGTGTGCCACTGCCCAACCCGATAAGTCAGTTATTAGTGGGTTAATGAGTTAATTAAAAGTCAAAATCCAAGTCCCACAAAACCCCACTTATCTCAGATCATACCCAAAGGAATATAAAGGCTAAAAAAAAACACTTAAAAAATGAACACACTTATTTGTTTATTTATTTATTTGCAAGAGGGAGGAAGGGAGTCTGAGCATCACTCTAGCACCCTCAGGACCTCACGCTCACAGCCAGAAGCCTCTGCCCACTGTGACACAGAACACACTTCTTGCTGGGGAGATGGCACAGTAGTCATGCAAAAAGACTCTCCTGCCTGAGGCTCTGAGATCCCAGGTTCAGTTTCCAGCAACACCATCAGCCAGAGCTGAGCAGTGCTCTGGCAAAAATAAGTGAGTGAGTAAGTAAGTGAGTAAGTGAGTAAATGTAGGCGCCCTTCTTGCTTGCACTGTCTTCCCCCTAGCTACGGGGCAGCCACAGAGGGCCTCTGACCCATCCTGGTCCCCGCCAGACACAGTCCAGTGAGGACATCAAGGCAGATAAGGGCCATGGCAGCAGGTGCAAACCTCTCTTTCTCCTTTACAGCGAGTTCACAGCAATGTGTCTTATATCCTTGGGTTTTTTTTTTTTTTCTTCTTTATTTTCCAGACCTGCAAGACTTCCTGGCCTCTTACTCTGATGGGCTGAGCGCACCTTACACGCTGCATTTTCTCATCTTTCTGGCCTGCCTCTTGCTCACATGGGCCCTCAGGGATGGGCAGTGACTTCTTACTAGACTCTGAGCACCCTCCCTGCACCTCTACCCTGGGCAGGGTCACAGCACTGGATACTACAGCTACTACCATGCCCTCTTCACTGTCGTGCTTTGTGGTAGATTTGAGGTGTTTCCATAAATGGAAGCTCAATAAACATTTGCACACAAAGGCCTTCCTTGCTTCCCCAAGACTTATTTCTAGGCAGACAACTGGTGGTTCAGGAGATAGTGCAGTGGATAAAGCACTGGGCTCTCAAGCATGAGTTATGGAGTTTGATCCCTGGCATCACATGTAACAGAGTGATGGTCTGATTTTCTCTCTTCATCTCTTTCTTTCTTTTAAAAAATTTTTTTAAAAAAGAATTAATTTATTTATTTTTTATGAGAAAGAAAGGAGGAGAGAAAGAATCAGACTCTGGTACATGTGTTGCTGGGGACTGAAGTCGGGACCTCATGGTTGAGAATTCAGTGCTTGGTCCACTGCACCACCTCCCAGACCAATGCACTATCATCTTTTTTTTTGATTGCAGAATAGTTTTCCTTTGAGTCTATACACCATAACCTATTTCCCCAGTTATGTGTTAATGTTATTTAGGTTGCTTTCATTCCTTGTCTATTGTGAATAACACATTCATTTGTTCAGTCAGTCCTTCCAACCCCCAAGTGTCTCAATCCTAGGGGGGCAGGGACATGTCCACAGCACCATGGTGCTCTGGCAAAAGGCAGCTATCCCCAAAGGCTGTATAAATAATGGAGGGGAGGAGGGAGAGGCGAGGGGGAAGTGGAGAGGCAGGGAGTGGAGACTGGCAGACTCCAGGCAGACAGGCAGGCTCCTTCCCTCCTCACCTCCGGGTTCTGTAGCCCCAGCTAACAGCTCCCTGACACCTCCTCAGGGCAATTAGCATTCCTCTCTTGAAATGGAAGAGATTGGATTCTAACACAATGAACTCACTTGTAAAGGCTGGGCTGGGCTGGGGTGGGGGGCTTAACCAGGGGAGGGGACAACCAGGCAGGCCAGCTGCCGGATCTAAACCCCAATCTGAAACCAAATGTGTGTGAAGAATTTGGAGAAAATGGTAGCCTTGGAGTTGGTGAGGTGGAGAGAATGCTGGACTCTGAAGCATCACATATTCCAGAGTGACATGCTGGTCCTCCTCCTTTCTCATAGATAAATAAATAAATCAACTAACAAATATTTTAAAAAGAAGATTTGGGAGTGCAGGGCTCCACATGGTAGCTGGGAGTTGGTCAGGCATTTCTGCTTCTCTGGTTAATCACAGCCTGCCTGGGCAGAGGTCACACAGGATCAGAAGCGGAAACAAGAGCATATGGGATCACTCGAGCAACGCATCAGGGAGGACTTTGGAAGAAGGAGAACCTAATAATGGGTACACATCAGCTATTTCCTGCCTGAGGCTCCAAGGTCCCAGCTTCAATCCCTTGCATCATGATAGGTCAGAGCTGAGCAGTATTCTGGCAACAAATAAATAGATAAATATAATAGATGTAATGTACATGGCCAGGGAGATTG
Source organism: Erinaceus europaeus (assembly GCF_950295315.1). Lineage (NCBI taxonomy): Eukaryota > Metazoa > Chordata > Mammalia > Eulipotyphla > Erinaceidae > Erinaceus > Erinaceus europaeus. The sequence goes on along the minus strand of NC_080179.1, from coordinate 75,139,169 downwards.
CACAGTAGATTATGCAACAGAGTTTCATGCTGAAGTCCCAGGTTTAATCTCCAGCACTGCCATAAACTAGAGCTGAGCCGTGTTCTGGAAATAAAAAGGAATAAAATTAATTAAAATGTCAAAACACTTGTGACTTGGGAGGTGGTGCAGTAAGTAAAGTGCTGGACTATAATGCACAAGACCCTAAGTTTGATCCCCAGCATTGCATGTGCCAGAGTGATTCTCTGGTTCTCTTTCTTTCTTCCTTCCTTCCTTCCTTCCTTCCTTTTTTTTTAAATTTCTTTATTGGGGAATTAATGTTTTACATTCAACAGTAAATACAATAGCTTGTACATGCATAACATTTCTCAGTTTTCCATATAACAATACAACCCCCACTTCTGGTTCTCTTTCTATCTCTCTGATTGTGTCTCTCTAGTAAAATAAAGTGAGAATATCTTCAAAAAAGAAAATGCTGATGCAGATCTTTTAAGCCTTACAGATTTCCTTTAAAAATACTGGGGACGGGTGAGGCGGTTCACTGGATCAGAGCCGTGCTTTGCCATGTGCATGACCCAGATAGGAGCCTAGCAGCCCCCTTCCCACCACCGAAGGGGGCTTCAGCGCTGTGGTCTCTCTCTTTCTCTGTCTCTCCCTCTATCTTTGCTAAAATAGTTAAATAAATACACTCAAAGTTCCATCCTACGGAGATGCTGTCACAGGGTTCCCTATTGTGATGGAAAGTGGTGTGCACTGGGCGCTTCAGAGGGCAGAAAAGTGCTTTTTTTTTTTTTTTTATCATTTTATTTATTCCTTTTGTTGCCCTTGTTGTTTTATTGTGGTAGTTATTATTGATGTCGTCGTTGTTGGATAGGACAGAGAGAAATGGAGAGAGGAGGGGAAGACAGAGAGAGGGAGAGATAGAGAGACACCTGCAGACCTGCTTCACCGCCTGGGAAGCGACTCCCCTGCTGGTGGGGAGCCGGGGGGGCTCGAACCCGGATCCTTACGCCGGTCCTTGCGCTTTGCGCCACGTGCGCTTAGCCCGCTGCGCTCCCGCCCGACTCCCTAGAACAGTGCATTTTCATTAGGGCTGGTCAACCCTGGATGCTCATTTGTGGATGCTGGGCCTGGCTCTGACTCCCCACCCCATACGAGGGCACTGCATACCCAGATGCAGGGGGAGTGTGCTGAGTGAAGTGGGCCCCACACCACACACACGGGGAAACACACATGGTTCAGCAGAGGCCTCTGAAGCCCACACTGAGCTGGGTTCTGTGACACAGCCCTTGAAGCGCGGAGACAGTGCAGAAGCGGCTCGTCACCACGACTCCCCCAGGATGGAGAGGAAACATCTTGGAGAGCCAGGTGAGAGGGGAGGAGAGCCAAGTGTGCCGAGCCTGTGCAGGTGGAGGGCAGACACTTAGACGGAGTGCGCCTGTTGTGTTTCCGCAGAATTTATTTGTTTGTGCTTTTTTTTTTTTTAAATTTATTATTTTTTAATTTTATTTATTTATTCCCTTTTGTTGCCCTTGTTGTTTTATTGTTGTAGTTATTATTGTTGTTGTTGTTGGATAGGACAGAGAGAAATGGAGAGAGGAAGGGAAGACAGAGAGGGGGAGAGAAAGACAGACACCTGCAGACCTGCTTCACCGCCTGGGAAGCGACTCCCCTGCAGGTGGGGAGCCGGGGTTCGAACCGGGATCCTTATGCCGGTCCTTGCGCTTTGCGCCACCTGCGCTTAACCCGCTGCGCTACAGCCCGACTCCCCTGTGCTTTTTTTTTTTTTTTAATATATATTATTTTTTTATTTATAAAAAGGAAACACTGACAAAACCATAAGATAAGAGGGGTACAACTCCACACAATTCCCACCACCAGAACTCCGCATCCCCTCCCCTCCCCTGACAGCTTTCCTATTCTTTATCCCTCTGGGAGTATGGACCCAGGGTCACTGTGGGATGCAGAAGGTGGAAGGTCTGGCTTCTGTAATTGCTTCCCCGCTGAACATGGGCCCATGTGCTTGTTTTAAAGTGAGACGGAGGCAGAGAGAGACCATGGCACTGAAGCTTCCTTCAGTGTGGTGGGCACCAGGCTTGGAGCTGGGTTGTGCACAGGGCAAAGTAGCGCACTATTCAAGGGAGCTATTTACCAGCCTCTGATTTTCTATTTTTTAAATCCATGTATATTCATGTGCCAACATAGTACAATTACCTAAAAATGTTTATTATAATGTCATGGGCACTTTCAACCACTGATTTTGATAATATGAGTGTAATATTCAGGTTACGAATAAAAGATAAGAAGGTAGAATTCAGTGAAGGCTTGATCTGGACTTTTTCTTTATAACTTTTTTTTTTATAACTTTTTCTTTATCTTCTTCATAACACTGCTTAGTAACTCAGGAACCTCAAAGTCTTAGACATGAAAGTGTTTTACAAAACTACTCTGCTATCTCCCCCAATCTTGGACATTGGCTATTGAAAAAAATATTTATATTTTAAATAGCATAATGGTTATGCAAAGAGACTCTCATGTCAGAGGCTCAAAAGTCCCAGGTTCAAACCCCTGCACCACCATAAGCCAGAGCTGAGCAGTGCTCTGGTAAAAAATAAATAAATAAATAGAATAAAAATAAAGGCTATTATACATTTAGTTACCTACCCACCTACCTAACAAATCAACCAGCTAATTGAGAAACATTTAACTATATAGCTCTGGAAAGAACATAAAATCTGATCCAGAAAATGTGAAAAACAGCCCTTCCTGCCCCCGTTTCCTGCAGTGCTTGGAGGTAGGAGGTATTTATTATCGATTTCTCTGTCAGGGCATCATGGAAGAGACCCCTGAAAAGCAGAGACTTCCCAGGAGACAGGAGGCTCCTGTTGTCGGGGTGGTGTGGCCTCTTTACATAAATGTGTCACCTGTCTTATCTGTCTCCTGCTGTGGAAAGCAGATAGAGCCGCCTTTCTGGGCCACTATCTCAGGATGGTGCCCCCTCCAGGGGCCCCCTTCAAGCCCTGGTTTGGCTCACCCTGACAAGGGGACAGGGCGCCTCCCTTTGCAAAAAGCAGTAACAGGCTCTTCCCCTTCTGGAATGTTTACAGAAGCTCCCCCAACCCCCACCAGCTACTCTGGCACATCCCAGGAAAACAGCCATCTGTCCATCTGTCCACTGTGGGGGCCAAGTCACTACATGCTCTCAGCTAACAGCAAGGCATTGAAGTAGGGACAGGAAACGGGTCGGGGTGGAATGTGCTTCTGAGATCCTCTGAGGATTCTGTTGGCTGGCTAAGGCAGGCGTGTAGGAGCCTCCTCTGTGGCCTCTCATGGCCCGAGTTAGCTGGGGGTCACTGCAGATGGGGACAGGATGGGGCTGTGGTTCTAAGGGAACAGGCCAAGCAGTAGAGCTCAGACCCTGGGTCTCTGTCTAGTGGCCGATGACATGGAAGTGGATTGTCTCTGGTGGCAGGTGTCTCTCTGCCTTGGAGTCTTGCAGCAGAGACCCGGGGGGTGGGGGGCTCTCCTGGGAAGGGTGCTTCCTTGCAACCCAGAAGACCCTTCTTCAACTGCTGGGGTGAGGGAACCCCAGGCAGTCTTACTGCTGATCCTGTGTCCCCAGAACTGACGCGGGCATGTGCCTCCTTCCAGGAGATGAGGCCCTTCCCCCAGCCTTCAGCCACACTAATTCTTCTGGGAGATTCTTCAGGGAGAGTGACTGAGCTCCAGGTGGGCAGCCAGCTCCTGATGGCCCTGTGCCTCCCCCCTGCCACCTGGGGAAGCAGGAGGGAGGACTTCCCGCAGGAGCAGGTGAAGGGCGGGCGTGGGCACATCTGAGTGTGTGCGGGAGCAGTCAGGGAGGGAGCAGGGATCGCGGCTAGCAGTTTTTTATTTTGCCTGCTTGGGACAGGCCTCAGGTGGGAAGGACAGCTCAGAGACAAGTCACAGCGTCCAGAGGGAGCCCAAGCAGCCAGAGGAGAACCTGTGATGACAAGAGGGCCGTGCAGGGCTGGGGCCTGTTGCCGCCCGTGGTGACTGTGAAGTCAATGAGCACGGGAGGCGGGCCCTGAGGGGGCGCGTTTTCTTGTGGGGGCACGGCTGTGTTTTTCTGATTCTCGCTGATCCAGTGGGAGAAGTAGGTGAGTTTGGTGAAGATGCTGGGGCCTATAGGATAGTGACAGTCCATGCTCCAGCTGGACAGCCCCACCAGGTACCACACATCCTGCGTCTCGCACACCAGCGGCCCTCCAGAGTCTCCCTGCAGACAGAGAGGTGTGAGGCCAGCCAGGGCGGGGTGGACAGGGCCAGAACCTGGGCAGCACTCGGAGGCCTGTGGCCTTCCCAGCAGGGCCCAGAAGGTTTGAGAATTCACACAGAGAGGGATCATGCTGCACACACCCGGCGGAGTGCACATCTTGCCATGTGTGAGGCCCAGGGTTTAAGACTTTGGGACTCACCTGCAGGGAGGAAGCTTCATGAGTGGTGGAACATTCTCTCTCTCTCTCTCTCTCTCTCTCTCTCTCTCTCTGTAAGAGCACTGTTCAGCTCTGGTTATGGTGGTGCTGGGGATTGAAATGTGGGACCTCAGAGTTTCAGGCATGAAAGTATTTTTGTATAATCACTATGCTATTTCTACAGTTCATTCTTCTGTTTCTCGTCCTCTATAAAGTAAAATAAAATAATGAGGTCAAGGCAGTGGTGTACCCAGCAGAGTGTACATGTTTACAATGTGTTGGGACTGAGGTTCAAGCCCTGGCCCCCACCAGCAGGGAGGAAACTTTATGATCAGTAAAACAGAGGTGTGGGTGTGTCTCTTTCCCTTTCCCTGTCTATATGCCCCTCTGTCGCCATCCACTTCCTTCCCTGGGGCCCTGCTTCCCACAGACTAGCGGGCTTCACAGAGTGGGAGGTGTCACACAGAGGCCTTACTAGGCCTTACAGTTCAGTATGACAGAGGCCCCCATAGCAGCACGGGCAACACACACGCAGAGTGGGCCTCCCACAAGACTGGCAGTGTAGGTATAGAAAGGGGGTTTTCAGGAGAAGGACCAGTGCTGCATGACAGGCAACTGAGAAACAAAGAAAGGAAAAGCAGGGGAAAAGTGGGTAGCTGTGCTCTGTTGCAGCAGAGGCAGGAAGGGGGAAGTGACCGGGCGTGGTTTAAAGAGGGGAGCTGAGGACCCAGTGCGCAGTGGTGGGGCGAATAGTGTGCAGGCACTTATCACGGAGAGATCAAGTGTACTAGTACGTGCTGGGGAAGCAGGTGGTGCAATGCAGAAAGCCTTTCACGCCGAGGCTCTGAGGTCCTTCTTTGTTCAGTCCCCAGCACCATGATAAGCCGGAGCTGAGCAAACACACACACACTAACCACCACCACCAGCAAAATACTAATCAAAGAAAGAAGGAAGCAGAGGGGCTCAGTCATCCGCACCACTATAAACAAGAGCTAAACAGTGCCTTGGCCACTCTTGTCTTTCTCTCTTAACCTGTCTCGTTAAGATACAAAAAAATAAGATAAGTGATATATTGGAATAAAAAAGAAACTGTACTTATCATTATTTCCTTCAATAAAGTGACTTTTTTTTTTTGCCTCCAGGGTTATCACTGGGGCTCAGTGCCTGCACTACGAATCCGGGGCTCTTGGAGGCCATTTTTCCTATTTTTGTTGCTCTTGTTGTGGTTGTTATAGCTGCTGTTGTTGTTGGCTAGGACAGAGAGAAATGGAGAGAGGAGGGGAAGACAGAGAGGGGGAGAGAAAGACAGACACCTGCAGACCTGCTTCACTGCCTGTGAAGCGACTCCCCTGCAGGTGGGGAGCCGGGGGCTTGAACCTGGATCCTTACCCCGGTCCTTGTGCTTTGCACCACTTGCGCTTAACCCGCTGCGCTACTGCCCAGCCCCAGAATTTTTTTTTTTAAGCAAGTGTCTCTCTGCAATATTCATCAGAAAAACACCTATCAAAAATCACATAAGGGGTTCCTGTGAAAATGGCAGCACTGTAGGGGGGAGGAGGAGGAGGGGGAGGAGGAGGGGAAGGAGGCGGGGGAGGAGGCAGGGGAGGAGAAGGGGGGAGGAGGAGGGGAAGGAGGAGGAGGGGGAGGAGGAGGGAGGAGGAGGAGGGGGAGGAGGAGGGGAAGGAGGCGGGGGAGGAGGCAGGGGAGAAGGGGGGAGGAGGAGGGGAAGGAGGCGGGGGAGGAGGCAGGGGAGGAGAAGGGGGGAGGAGGAGGGGGGAGGAGGAGGGGAAGGAGGTGGGGGAGGAGGAGGGGAAGGAGGAGGAGGGGGGAGAAGGAGGGGAAGGAGGAGGAGGGGGGAGGAGGAGGGAAGGAGGAGGAGGGGGAGTAGGAGGGGGGAGGAGGAGGGGAAGGAGTAGGAGGGGGGAGGAGGAGGGGAAGGAGGAGGAGGGGGAGAAGGAGGGGAAGGAGGCGGGGGAGGAGGCGGGGGAGGAGGCGGGGGAGGAGGAGGGGAAGGAGGAGGAGGGGGAGGAGGATGAGGGAGGAGGATGAGGGAGGAGGAGGGGAGGAGGAGGGGAGGAGGAGGGGGGAGGAGGAGGGGAGGAGGAGGGGAGGAGGCGGCGGCGGCGGCGGCGGCGGCGGCGGCACTGCGCCCTCTGCTGGCTGGTGTGCACACTGCGCCAGAGGATGGGACAGACTCAGCAGGGTCACGGAGACAGGGCCATGCGAGGACCTAGTGGCACAGAGATTCTGCTTATGCATCCGACCACAACGGCAAACCGTGTGCATAGAAACAAATGTTAAAAAACTCTGTGATGGGAGCCGGGCGGTAGCTCAGCGGGTTAAGTGCATGTGGCGCAAAGTGCAAGCACCGGCGTAAGGATCCCGGTTCGAGCCCCCGGTTCCCCACCTGCAGGGGAGTCGCTTCCCAGGCGGTGAAGCAGGTCTGCAGGTGTCTGTCTTTCTCTCCCCCTCTCTGTCTTCCCCTCCTCTCTCCATTTCCCTCTGTCCTATCCAACAACAATGACATCAATAACAATAATAACTACAACAATAAAACAACAAGGACAACAAAAGGGAATAGATAAATAAATATAAAAAAAAGAAAAAGTCTGTGATCCCAGACTTCCTGATCTTGTCACTGGAAATCCTACTGATCTTGACCTTTGCATCTGTGTTTGCAAAATATATGTTGTTTGTCTGCGAGGTACATTTCCTTTAACAATGATACCATGAGGCGTGTTATTCAGGCTGGGCCCCTTGTGACAAGAGTCCTACTCTAGGGCAAAGCCTCTGGATGCATCAGAGATTCTTCTTGGCCCACAGGCTGAGAGAAGGATGCATTGCCACATGCAAATCACCCATAACTCTGACGTCTGGCTGCTTCCCTGAGGAGACTGTGCATGGGACAACTGGAATATATTCAGTATCTTACGGCATCAAGGGGTTTAGCTGATGGAATGGTACTTGGACAGTGAGAGTTTCAAGCGCCCTTCTCCTGATGTTTTCTTCCTTAGAAATGTATTATGGTCTTTATCTAAGTGATGTATAACCCACCTGCTATTTGTGTTTTAACATTTACTCCTGATGTATATTTTATCTAAAAACACCTTTAATTTTCTTTGTTCCTTTCTGATGTAATGCATGATTTTACAAATAAATAAATACTCCTGGGCGCTTGGGGTGAACAGGCAGACACTGGACGCTGTCCCAGTTAAGGGTATCTTCTGACCAACCAGACGGCGACTGGATGTAGTCATTCTCTCTCCACCCTGGGATGCATATACTCTCAGGGCCTTGGCAACTGGCAAAGGTTCTGTGCGTTCCCCTAAACACAAGTGCTGGGTAGTGCTCTTGGCAACCAGCCCAAGTGCCACCAACACAGGCATGGACACCTGGCATACCAGGGTAGGCACCCACACTGGCAGGTTACCAGACAGTAATGAAGCCACAACATGCACTATGCACCTATCACCCAAGCAGAGTACTGGCCAGAAAGGGGCTGTATAAAAGTATGTCTTGGGGAGTCGGGCGGTAGTGCAGCAGGTTAAGTCCAAGTTGCGCAAAGTGCAGGGACTGGCGTAAGGATCCCGGTTCGAGCCCCCGGCTCCCCACCTGCAGGGGAGTCGCTTCACAGGTGGTGAAGCAGATCTGCAGGTGTCTGTCTTTCTCTCCCCC